>NC_080083.1:7721947-7884447 GCF_949987535.1 Balaenoptera acutorostrata | reverse complement strand
CTCTGCCTTTTATGTAACTTCCTTCGTGAAGGCTGAGGAAAGGGTCCACATTAAGCCAGACTTGTGCTTCCTATAGAGTTGACCGTTTTGAGGATGGTGACCTCGTAGAACACGGGATAGAAGGGTTTAGATCTGGGTACTTCCCTGCTACTCCTGTGCTGTGGTCATGTGACCCTTGAATCCGGTCCTGGGTCCGGGGAGAGGGCAGCGCGTCTGAGCCCCTCCTCTGAAGGCTGAGGGTCTGGCCCGGGAGGAGCCAGCAGAGTCCTCGAGGTCCCAGGCAATAATGACGGCTCCTTGGACATCCTGCCCCAGGGAGCTTACCCTCTACTCAGGAGCAGATGTAGCAACCCCCCACTGCACCAGGAGGCTGCGCGAAGCCACTTTGTCCCTTGCTGTCTGCCACTGTCCCCTCTACCCCTGAGGCTGCAGCACGGCTTTGGCTGACTCTGCAGGAGCATGGAAGCTGCTGTGTCCAGAGCTGAGGGCTGCACAGCCTCACTGGATGAGAGAGCAGAACCCCGGCTCCGTCAGGCTGGCGTTGGTGGCAAACAGGCAGCCCCGGTGGGAGGCAGGGGTAAGGGGACAGCTGAAGGCCGTGCCGAGGGGCTCCCGCAGGCCCCAGGTGGGTGTCCATCTGCAGGCCGGCCTCAAGAGCCACCTGTTCTACGACTTGAAATTTCCTGTCGTCCTGTTCTTGAAGATTTGGAGGGATCCCTAGTAAGTGGGGGTCAGGAGTTCTGGGTCCCAGGCCAGGCTGTATCCTGGCTCACTGGGTAATACTGGGCCAACCCTTCCGCTCTCTGGGCCTCAGCCGCCTTTTTGAGAAACAAAGGGTTGGCTGTAGAAGTCCTCTGAGGCTCTCTGGAGCTCCTAGCACCCCAGTGACCATCCTAGGTAGGTGCCCCCAGACAGATGGATGGACAGGCTTCTGGTCGGACCCCTTCACCACTCCCGGGGTGAGGGGGTGATGCACATTTGAGGACTGAGACCTCAGGGCGGGCCCGGAAGCCTGGACCACGTTCAAACGTCGCAGATGGAGGCTTTTTCTGCTTCAGTTACCCTCTTTGCAGGTTTTGGGTTTTCAGGCCGGCTGGCAGCTTGGCTGAGCCATGGTGACTGTTTCTGAGCTGGCTGGGAGCAGAGTGGAGGACCTCAGGGTTGCAAATCTGTTCTTGTCCTTCCAAGAGTTTGAACGATTTCAAATCCAGAGAAACGACCTCTCTCCGGGTTCCGTGTGGCCAACCATCATGAAACCCTCTCTCACACCTGTTCACCCTGCAAAGCGGGATGTGTCTGAATTATTTTAAATGGTTGGGTTTACTGATTAATTTCTCTGCAGCCCCATGCCTGGATCTTGGGTGGCCGCCACCGGAAAGGTGATGACAGATGTGGAGTCAGGGCCCCCAGCCCGGGGGACAGGCTCTCCTCCATCGTGGAGGACCGAGAAAACCAGGCACAAGGAGTCCGATATGCGCTCCAATTCTTTATAGTTGAATTAATGCACATATTTGGGTTACTCTCCAGTTGTATGCCTTGATAAACACATCGCGGCAACCAGTTCCGATCATGATCATTCCTTGTCGAGAACACACGCTGGAGTGAAATTTTTGCCTAAGTCTTCCTCAGATGCTCCTCCTTCCATGTCCCTGGTGGGTTGCTCGCTGCTGGTTGACCCGAAGTGTTAATCGCCCCCTCTGGGAAGCCCTGCTGTGTCACGCCCCTGCCTCAGCCGCGCCGGGACCCTCTCCCTCCGCTCACCCCAAACGCCACAGCTCTGGAGAGGGGGCCTCTGTTCACAGCTGCAAGCCGCTTGCCCGTGATCATCTTTTTCCAGTTGGGGGTTTCGTCTCCCTTTTAGAACCTGGCTCCCGCCAACCAGCCTCCTGCCATTTCCAGCAAGCACTTGTTAGAGTGACCAAACAGATTTTTTTTTAACACTAACAAAGCTATCTGGATACAGGCACTAGTTACTAAGCAAAACGAACACTGCTCCCTTCTGTGCCGAGAAATCCTGCAGCCCACGTGCCCGCCCATCCTTTTGAGGCCCAGTGGGGAGGTGGGCATTTGAGGACACGGCGGGGACCTGCCCAGGCCACAGGATGGGCCAGGGTCGTGAGCAGAGGGTGGTGGTAACACCAGCCTCCTTCCAGCGTCAGGCGCTGATTCATCTTCTTGTAGGAACCGGGGGCCGCTGCTCTAGGCTGACTTGATTTCTCTCCCTTTCCCAAGCAGGGAAGGACTCGCTCTGGGTCACTGAGCAAGGAAATCACTTAATGTCTCTGGCCGTTGATGAACCGGAGGATGGGCCTATCGGTGCTGGTTTAGGAAGGCGGATGGTGTGCGAGGCCCGCTGCTCTGGGAACTCACTGGGGCTGGCTTCTTGCTGCCTGCCTTCTCCGGCCATCGGCCATCTCTGCCCGGGGACAGAAACCAGGCCAAATGCCTGGGGAACATTTAGCTTTTTGTTGTGAGGAGGAAAGAATTAGAAAGTCAAATGCTCCTATGCACTGGGAGCCAAGAGAAGGGGGCAGGGAGGCTGCTGGGGGCTGGCGGAGGCTCAGCCACACCGGGGGCGGGGGAGGGGGTGCTGGCCCATCTGGGGGGCTTGCCCATCCTGAGGCTGCTGCAGGGAGGGGGGTGGGGGTCCCTGCTCTTCAGCGGGACCTCTCAGCCCCAGTCCAGCGGGGCGGGGCTGACTGAAGGGAAATGGGTTGAAAAAATGCCAGCTCGAGCAGGGCACTTGATGCCAGGCGGAGGAGTCATCGGTGCCAAATTAAAGGTCTCTGGAGTGTTGGTTATGTCTCACTTTCTATAATAACACTTCCTTTATTTGGCATTATCAGAGCGTGAGCTATTCTTCCTCAGCGACTTTTCTAAAGCACGGAAACGCCTCCCCCAAACTTTAAAAGTTGAACTATTTTGTGTGTCGTTTTTTTTAAAAAAAAATTGTGCTAAAATACCCATCACATAAAAGTTACCATCCTAGCCGTTTGTTTTTGTTTTTTTAAATAAAATTATTTATTTATTTTTGGCTGCATTGGGTCTTCGTTGCTGCGCGCTGGCTTTCTCTGATTGCAGCGAGCGGGGGCTACTCTTCGTTGTGGTGCGCGACTTCTCATGGCGGTGGCTTCTCTTGTTGCGGAGCACGGGCTCTAGGCGCACAGGCTTCAGTTGTGGCACGTAGGCTCAGTAGTTGTGGTTCACAGGCTCTAGAGCGCAGGCTCAGTAGTTGTGGCACATGGGCTTAGTTGCTCCGCGGCATGTGGGATCTCCCCGGACCAGGGCTCGAACCCGTGTCCCCTGCATTGGCAGGCGGATTCTTAACCGCTGCGCCACCAGGGAAGCCCACCATCCTAACCTTTTTTAAGTGTACTTTCAGTAGTGTTATGTACATTCACATTGTTGAGCAACCATCACCACCATCCCTCTCCAGAAGTTTTGTCACCTTCCCAAATAGAAACTCTGTCCCCATTAAACAATAACTCTCCATTCCCCTCCCCCAGCCCCTGGGAACCACCAACTCTCCTTTCTGTCCCTATGAATTTGACCACTCCAGTATCTCATAGGAATGTATGAATGGAATCATACAGTATTTGTCCTTTTGTGACTGGCTTATGTCACTTAGCATAATGTCCTCCAGGTTCATCCATATTGTAGGAGGTGTTAGAATCTCCTTCCTTTTTAAGGCTGAATAATATCCTCTTGTACGTTCATACGACATTTTATTTATCCATCCATCCGTCGATGGACACTTGGGTTGCTTCCACCTTTTTGGCTACTGGGAATAGTGCTGCTGTGAATATGAGTGTACTCAAGCTTTCTTTTACAAATTAAAAAAAAAAAAACTTAAAAAAAATCTTTTTTTCTTCTTTCAGAAATATATTCATTGAAAACTTTAAAAAAATGTAGACAAGTTAAAAGAAAATAAATCACTCATAATTTCATAATCCAGGGAAACTTTTGGTGTACATCTGTGTACATTTTAGTATACGTACTTCTGTTTCACGTTTTAATGTATATACACATTCAGTTTCTAAAAACAGGATTTTATATTCAAACATAAGCTATTTCGTAACTTGCTTTTTTGAACTTACTGCTATCTTGACTCTGGCTGCAACATAATTTTCACGATTGCTGAGCATTTTAGTACATGAGCGTGCCACAGATTCCAACCAGTTTCCTTCTACTTTTCCAGTTTTTCCCTGTTACCAGCAGCCTGCGACATGGATCCTTGGAGCCAAACCTCTGCACACGTGTTTTTTTCCCCTTAATAAGTATTTATACATTTATTTATTTATTTTTGGCTGCATTGGGTCTTCGTTGCTGCACGTGGGGTTTCTCTAGTTGCGGCAGGCAGGGGCTACTCTTCGTTGCGGTGCGCGGGCTTCTCATTGCGGTGGCTTCTCTTGTTGCGGAGCACGGGCTCTAGGTATTCAGGCTTCAGTAGTTGTGGCACGCGGGTTCAGTAGTTGTGGCTCATGGGCTCTAGAGTGCACGCTCAGTAGTTGTGGCTCACGGGCTCTAGAGCGCAGGCTCAGTAGTTGTGGCGCACGGGCTTAGTTGCTCCACGGCATGTGGGATCTTCCCGGACCAGGATTTGAACCCGTGTCCCCTGAATTGGCAGGTGGATTCTTAACCAGTGAGCTGCCAGGGAAGTCCCTGCACACGTGTTTAATTCTTTCTTTGGAGTAGATTCTTACAACCACAGTTGGTGGGTTAGAGGGTGTGCATGTTTTTTCAATCTTTTGAGTCATTTACGTGTATTGGCAAATTGCTTGTCAGATGAGTTTTGCTTATTTATATTTTCATCAGCAGCACTGAAGAGGGTTTCCCCATACCCTCACTGACACTGAGTATTGTCCTTTAAAAATATCTTTGTCAATTTGAATGGTGAAAAACAGCATCTTGGTTTAAAAAGCATGCATTTCTTTGAACGTTTTTTATTTATATATCTGTTAGCCATTTGTGTTTCTTCCCTGGGGAATTGCTTACTCATGGCCTTTGTGTATTTTTTCCATGGGGGGGATTAATATTTTCTTATTAATTTGTAAGAATCTTTGTATATCAAAATGTAAATTGTTTGTTATATCAATTGCAAACAGTTTTACCCCAGTTTGCCCTTTGGCTCTAAGTTTTGCTTTTAGTGCTCGTTGATACTAAGAAAAAGCTTTTTACTTTCATATAGAGACATGTCTAAGTGTTTTCTTTTTAACTTCTGTCTTTGGTGTCATTCTTAGCAACCTACAGTGTTACAGGTACTCATCTACATTTTAGTTTATTCTAGCACTTTCATAGCTTAATTTTTCACACTTAAATCTTGAATCCATTCCTAAAATGATCTGATGTCTAATGTAAGGTAAAGAATTCAGCCTTACATTACCTGAACATTGTCCTTTTCCTTTTGGTTCCATACGCTACCTATGTCATGTGTTAATTCTCACATATTCTTGGTTCTGTTTCTGGAGTTTTCTGTCCAGTGATAGGAATCTATGTCCTTTTGCCAGTTCCACACTGTTTTAATATTTTAATTATTTTAGGGCATGATTCCCACAATTATAAAATTTCTTTGGCTGTGCGCTTGCATTTTATTTCCAAATGAACTTTAGAATGATTTGGTCAACTTGGAAAAAAAATTCCTCTGTGATTCTGATTGAAATTGCATTAAGTTTATAGATAAATGCTGAGGGAACTGGAATCTTTATAAAATTGCATCTTCTCATCTGGAAGTTCAGTTTGTCCGTCAGCAGTTCACATGGTTTTCTCATGTAGGTCCCTGCACATTTCTTAAGTGTATTCTTGGGTATTTTGAATTGTTTGCAGGAAAGGTGAATGGTATCATTTTCCAGTTGTTTTCTAATTGTTTGCTGTCGGTGTATATAAAAGAAATTGATTTTCATATGTTTATGTAGTAATTGGTCTGTTCACTGAACAGAGAGTCTCTCTTCCTGGTTTTTACAGGTAGATCATCATAGCACCTTCATAGCATCTTTTGTCTCTTTCTTTCCAGCATTTCTGCTGTTCAGTCTCTTTTCTTGTCTTGTTGCATTGGCTACACTATCCAAAACAACTTTAAATAGTAAGGATGGTAGCAGGCATCCTTGTCTTTATTCTGACATAAATGGGAATGTCGCTAGTGTTTCAAATTTCTCTGCCTAAAGAGTGTTAAATGCAACCTAATCTTATTTTGATGTTTCAGAGGCATCGTTAGTACATAGTTAAAAATCATCCTCTAATACAGTAATATCACCTGGGGTCAATGGATTTTACTTATCTATTTGACTTGTGGGTCCCAAACTTCTACTTTTCTCTTACCTTCATTCTCTTTCTTTTGCTTTACTGACTTACTGAAACTTTCCTTGAATCTCTCCCCTTGTTCCCAAGCTGTCTGTTATCAATTATTTCTGCTGCCACTGGCTCTGCTTCCAAAAGTTATCCCTCTCCCCTTCTTTCTTTTTTTAAACCATTGTTTTAATTGCAGTCATAATCCATGAGCATGGATAACATTCCAAGCACTACAAAAGTGAAAATTCAAAAGCAAAAGTTTTAAACACTGCAATAAAAAGTGTCTCCCTCTCACACCAAATGCTTGTTCACTCCAAAAAAGGCAATGTTTCGTATCCTTACAGATATGTTTGATGCATGTACCAAGAGATATATAAATATATATCTTCGTATTTTTAATACAAGTAGCAGTACACTATTCATACAGTTAAGTGCCCTTTTTCACTTAATATGTTGTGGCAATATTTCCAAACCAGCACATATGGATCCCTTATTATGCCATTGAATGCAGGTGATATAATTTATTTAGATAGTCCCTGATGTACCTAGGTTTTCCCAGTCTTTTGCTGTAACAAAAACAGCTACAGTGAACATCTGTATAAATATAAGCCTTTTCTCTCCTTTCCTGATTTTCTGCTCTTAATTGACTTACTCTGACCCTGTCAGGAAAGGAAATAGATGAACTATTCAACACTGAATGTAAACTGAGAATAAATAGATTCTGAATGAGGGTCTGATGAGTCTGTTGAGCAAAGTGAATAGATTTTAGTCAAGGACTTTGTATTGTTTGTTGTGACTATGAAATGGATGCTGTGCTCATTTTTTAAATTGTCACCCGGCATTGTTTACTTATGAGTTTGCCAGTTAAATCATCCCTCCCACCCCCATCCCCAAAGATGAGGTCGATCTTGACCCAACCAGGATGTGACCTGCATCCACCATAGTTGTCATTTATTCTCAGTTATTTCCATCAGCATTATATACGGGCAAGGTGAGTCTTACCTGGCCGTGCAGCATCCCCAGTGATGCAGCTGGGTGCCCTGGGAGGCACCTGTGCAGTTGGAGAGTCGCGAATCACAGTGCGCTGAACCTTGAGCGATGCGGGATGAAGGGGAAATGGTGGAGTATGTCTTGAAGGATGTGGGAAGAGTCATTGCACAGTATCCCACCTGATGCAGCAGGTGCAAACAGAGAGACTCGGGTGGAGCCAGAGCATCAGGCAGGAACCTCATCTACGAAGACATGGGGTCGGAAGATGTCTTCACAGGACCTGGGCTGGAGCAGCTTGTGAGATGATGCTGGGTGTTTCCAGCCACACCTGCACACAAAGAAAATAAGCACCATCCATCACTGGGATGTGGACCAGGGAGGTTTTAGTGAGATGCTGCTGGGTATCGAGGTCGTGGGGGAGATCAGGATTTCCAGATGGATAAGCAATTCTTCTCTCACTTTTCCCTCAGGCAGGACAGCTTTTGTTAACCACTAACATTCATTTCTTTCTGGTTCCAAAAGCACTGAGTGCTAATTTGAGAAATTTAAGAAAATATAGAAAATACAAAGAAAAAAATAATCTGAAATCCTGTCCTCTAGAGAAAAAACACCGATAACGTTTTGGCATACATTCTTCTGGTATTTTTTCCTATTCCTTTATACATGAATCTTTAATCGAAACAGAATTATACATATTTTTTTGTAATCTATGCTTTTTATTTGCTTCATTGGAAGTTTTTTCCATGTTTTTAAATATTCTGTGACTTTTCAGTAGTCTCATACAATCTCACTTTATGAGAACTATAGCATAATTTATTGAAAACCAAGTCCCTATTATTAGATACTTGGGCTGTTTCCAGTTTTTTCCTCTCTCCCTCCCTCCCTGACTCCCTTCCTTCCTTCCTTCCATCCATCCATCCTTCCTTTTCCACCTAGAAATAATCACCACTAACATTTTGATGAAAGTTCTTCAAGGGATCTTGCTGTGTGTAATTTTGCATACATTTAACTCCATGTCGTTTAGTAACCTGCCTTTTCTACTCAGCAATATGTCATAAATATCTGGTCAGAAGAAGCTCTACATCATCATTTTAATGGCTTATTGTGTGGATTACTAGCATTCACATAAACAACCCCCTTGGTTTACCTTATGATGCAAATAATTTTTTCTAGTGTGATATTTGCCTTTGAATTATGTTTGTGGTTTTTTTTAAATATAAAGGTTACTTTTTATATCATATCAGTACTTTTTTCATGAGTTTTGCCTTTGTCATTCTACTACCAAAGTAAAACTTTCTCTAGCCAGTCTCTACTACCCCAACCTCTTTGTTTTAGTTCATGCTGTTCCCCCTGTCCAGAGGGCCTTCCCTACCAGTTTCCAACTGTTGAGGTACCCTGCCTGTTGTTCAGAATCGATCTCAAACTCCTCTTTCCCCATGAAGCCTCCTTGATTCTCTGTAACCAGACATTTTCTCTCCATTAAATTCATGATGTCCCACCTGCATTCTTTACACACCTTATTTAGGACATTTATCATATTCTGCCTTATGGTATAGTTATGTTCCTGTGGAATATAATCTGTCTGAAGGCTACAACCATCTCCCACGTCTGTGACCCTAGCATCATGATCTCAGTGCTTGGTGCATAGTAGGGCCTCAATAATACTTGCTAGATTGAATCAAGTTGAATTGGGTGGACCAACAGAGAGCAGGCCTAGCTCAGGGAGCTGGTTGGAATGACTCTTAAGCAATACCAGACATGGGTTACTTTTAGTTCCTTTACTGATTGCGGAATTCTCCATGTTTGTGGTGTGTGTTCCGAAGAGGAACGCATTGTTCCTAAGAATTGCACATTTATATTTGTTGGCTTTTTGCATCAGCCAGTGCCAACCCAGTGACATCTGGCACATTTGGCAAGAGGCCTGGCCCTTGGGACACTGTTATGAGCAAACAGTGATTGAGGAGCAGGCCGGCCGTGTCTAATCCAGCCCATGGCCCATGACAGTGACCTGGCCAGGTGAGTGGAGAACTTAGCCTTATCTTATGTAACACAGATCAAGCCTGGATTTCATCATGAGCCCTGGCTACATGGGAGGCTTGGAGACCCAGCCATGTAAGACATTGAGATCCCTGCTGTGTCTTCTCGTTGGGGGTTGTGACCTGTCCCTAAAACATAAGGCGTAATAGTACATATGGTGGGGTGCTCAGTTTCATTAGTCATCAGGGAAATGCAAATTAAAGCCACAAGGCACTCCCACTATATAGCCACCAAAATGGCTAAAATAAAAAAGAGACTACCAAGTGTTGGTAAAATACTCTGGTGGCAGGAGTATAAACTGGTCTAATCATTTTAGAAAACTGTTTGGCTTTGTCTACTAAAGCTGATTATGTGTATGCCCTGTGACCCAGCAATTCCACTCCTAGATATATAATCATCAGAAATGTGTACATATGCTTACCTAGAGACGTGTTAGAATGTACATAGCAACACTATCTGTGATAGTCTCAATCTGGACACTAGCCATAAACCCCCATCAACAATGAAATAGAAAAATGAATTATGATATATCATATCATATAGTGGAATGTCATACAAGAGTGAGTGTGAATAACTCACAACTACATGCAGCAGTCATGAAAACACAATGTTGAGTAAGAGAAGTCACACACATACTATATGATTCTACTTGTGTCAAGGGAAAAAACAGGGAAAGCTAATGTATGCCGTCAGGATATTGGTTACCCTGGTTGGGTGGAGGGTAGTGACTGTGGGAAGGGGCGCAACCTGGGGGGGCTTCTAAGGAGGGGGGTGGTGTTCCAGTTCTTTGTCTGGGTGCTGATTACACAGAGTTTTCAGTTTGAGAAAATTCCCGGAGCTGGATGCTTATCTGAGCAATTTTCTGACAAATATTGTATGTCAGGAACAAGTTAAAACGTAATTGACAAGGGTATGTACCCCGCAAAGAATTGAAAGCAGGGACTCAAATCGATATTTGTGCCCCTATGTTCACAGCAGCGTTATTCACACTAGCCAAAAAGTAGAAGCAACCCCAGTGTCCATTGATGGACGGATGGATAAGCAAAATGTGGTCTATATATATAATGGGATATTATTCAGTCTTAAAAAAGGAGGCAATTGTGACACACGCTGCAGCTTGGAGGAACCTTGAAGACATTATGCTGAGTAAAATAAGCGAGACACAAGAGGACAGATACTGTACGGTTGCACTTATATGAGGTGCCTAGTGTAGTCAAATTCATAGAGACGGAAACTAGAAGGGTGGTTGCCAGGGGCTGCGGGGACCAGGGGGGTTTGGAGAGTTACTGTTTCATGGGTTTCGAGTTTCAGTTTGGGAAGGTGCAAATGTTCTGGAGAGGGATGGTTAGTGATGGTTGCACAACATTATGAATGTATTTAATGCCCCTGAACTGTGCACTCAGAGAGGGTCAAGGTGGGCAATTTTATGTGGTGTGTGTTTTACCGCAGTAAAAAAAAATAGATGCAAATAACGATTGACAGTACAAAGCTGGCTTAGCTGAGGGGCCCGTGAGAAGCCCAGGAAGGGAGCTCTGAGCGCAGAGGGGCTTGGGAAACTGCTCCCGGGGTGGGGAAGGCCTGACATGACCTTGGAGGTGGCAGTAGGGTCAGAGCCGCCGGGCAAACAGGCTGACGTGTCGAAACTGGCACACTCGAGGGTGCTTGTGCCAGCCTGCGTGAGACTTCTCTCTCGCTGGCATGTCTGGCCCAGCATTGGCCCCCACGGCGTCCAGGTCTGGCCGTGTTCTGACCTCAGTGTAGCATTCCCGGTAGGTCCCGGAGACTGGGAGACCTCAGAGAAGGCGATCTGGGCCGTGGCAGGGCAGGATTTCCCACGTGGGCTTTATTCTGAGGAGTGAGAGGTTGGGACCACAGTCCTGACGTGACAGCCAGGGCCTGCTGCCCACAGGACATTTCAGAGTCAAGTTCTTCCACCCAAGGGCTGGACCGTGCCAGGCCCAGGCCCCGGTCACAGTGAGTGCCTCCAAGTGGGACAGGGCTGTGGTGACCCATCACTGGGTCTCACTGTGGGACAGAGGCCCGGCTGACCGTGTGGGTGGCCAGAGACCCAGCCTCCGGGTCTGAGCTGGGGGGCCCACTGGGGGCAGAACTCCTGCTTCCCGTCTGGGCCAGAACCCTGGGGAGCTATGGGCAGGTGTTTAGTTTTGAGTGTCCGCTTTGCAATGGGAAGGCGTGGTGATAAGTCGTTCACCAGCAGGGACAGGGTTCCCAGAAAAGCTGTGTCCCGACACCTGGATTTCTGGGGCCAGCCTGGCCGGTCAGCTCAGGCCGCTCTGCCGGTCCCAGGACAGCTGCCTCTCCACGGCCTTTTCGGGGGGGGTGGTCTCTGGAGCCAGGGGTATGGCATTGGTGGCCTGGAAAGGCTTAGGAACATTTCTGGAATACAAAAGAACTCACTCAGCCAGCAGGTGGATGTAGGAGGCATAAATCCAGAATAATTTTTCCTGCTGAGACGGTTTTGTTATAAATCTATGGAGACGTGGGAGGTCCTCGGTGTTCGTGATATTATCCCTGGCTTCTGCAGGCAAAGGAGCTCGGGGGGAGGGCTCCACGCTAAGGAGAAACAGGATTTGCACCTAAAAGATTTTTTTTTTTTGGTTCCTTGGGATCTGGTATCTCTCTCTCTCTCTTTTTCTATTCATGCTGTTGATAGGGAACAGATAACCTATCTCTGGTTCTTTAGGAACTGTGGGAATCCTCCCCTCACCCCCCGCAAACGCGTGAGTAGGGTAGAAAAGGAGGCAGCCCAAAGGTGGAGGGGAGTGGGTTGGAGAGAAGGAAAAAGGAAAGAATGAATGGTGAGCAGATGGGCCCTTGTGTTCTGATCAAAGCTTGCTAGTCTGGGGGTGGGGGAACTGAGAAATCTTCTAGGCCATTGTTTCCCAAAGCGTGGTCTCAGGCTGCAACAGCAGCACCTGGGAATTTGTTAGCAATGCAGAGTATTGGGCACCTTCTCAGACCAACTGAATCAGAACTTGCATTTTAACAAGATTCTCCAGGTGATTCATATGTGCCTTGAAGTTTGGGGGGAACACTAACTGGGCCACATTTCCTGGCCCAGAGATGTGAGGTGGCTTGTCTGTGATCCCACTGGTGGTTAACCTCAGAGATGGGACTTTCCCCCTGCTGTTTAGATGAGATGGGGCAGTAGTATCTCATGTTTGGTGCTAAGGATTCTGCACCTGGATGAATCCATTTGCATTTTGTATCTTGGGGACAAAAGTTTTGAAGTTGGAGACCTGCCTCTGAGTTAACACACAGAGCTGAATACCCTAAGGGCTGTGGGCTTGGTTTTGATCCTTGATTTGCCATCCAGTCACTGACATTTCAAAACATACTTTGTTCTTTCATCATCGTCATTACCAACACCACTACCATCATCACTGTCACCACCGCCATCGTCATCATCACCATCACCATCAGCATCACCATCACCATCACCATCACCATCATCATCACCATCACCATCACCAATCACCATCACCATCAGCATCAACATCATCACCATCACCATCATCATCACCATCACCATCATTATCACCATCACCATCACCATCACCATCACCATCAACATCATCACCACCACCACACTATCATCATCATCATCACAATCACCATCATCATCACCATCACCATCATCATCACTATCACCATCACCATCACCATCACCATCACCATCAACATCATCACCATCACCATCACCATCAGCATCAACATCATCACCATCACCATCACCACCACCACCACTATCACCACCACCACCACCACCACCATCACCATCATCACCATCAGCATCAACATCATCACCATCACCACCACCACCACCATCATCACCATCACCATCACCATCAGCATCAACATCATCACCATCACCATCACCATCACCATCACCATCACCATCACCACCACCATCACCACCACCACCACCATCACCATCACCGCCATCATCATCATCACCATCACCATCACCACCACCAATCACCATCACCATCAGCATCAACATCATCACCGCCATCATCATCATCACCATCACCATCATCATCACCATCACCATCACCACCACCAATCACCATCACCATCAGCATCAACATCATCACCATCACCATCATCATCACCATCACCATCATCATCACCATCGCCATCAACATCAACATCAACATCAACATCATCACCACCACCACACTAACATCATCATCATCATCATCATCATCACAATCACCATCATCATCACCATCACCATCACCATCATCATCACTATCACCATCACCATCACCATCAACATCAACATCATCACCATCACCACCACCACCATCACCATCACCACCACCACCACCATCACCATCACCATCAGCATCAACATCATCACCATCACCACCACCACCACTATCACCATCACCACCACCACCACCACCACCATCACCATCAGCATCAACATCATCACCATCACCACCACCATCACCATCACCATCACCATCACCACCACCATCACCACCACCACCACCATCACCATCATCGTCATCATCACCACTACCACTATCATCACCATCACCACCACCACCACCACCATCATCATCACAGCACTGGCCCTTTATCAAGCACTTACTGGGATCCATGCCCTGCACTTAACACGCAAGTTATCTCACCTGTCACACCAACCACGTACTAATCTCATTTAAAACTGAGGAAACTGAGGCTCAGAAAGATATATACGTAATGTGCTCACAGTCACTCGTCTGTAAAATAGAAGAGATGGAATTTGGACTGGGGCCCATGTGACTCCAACATCACACTTATTTACAAACTCAGGAGGTTAGGTAAAACTGTAGTATGTTTTTGTATTTGTGACATACTCCAAATTCTATGATTCTGGGGCAGAAGTTATCCTGTAAGTGCCAAATTTGTTTTGTTATTATTACCATATTTTAAAGTGTATCAAGACATTTTATAATATAAACACAAATGTCTACGTCGGTTTAAGTTTCCAAATGCATTTTAATTGTATTTTAATTACAGACTGAAATGGAAATTCTATATATCTCAGTTAGTTGAGAGAAAAGAATCCTAAATGCTCAAATAAAATGTGATTTATGCTGTTGCCAGAAGAAATGGGTCTTCGTTCCAGATTATACATTTTAAGAGAAAGAGAAAGTTGGGAGTCTGGGGGTGCGGGGAGCCCTGTGTGAACATGGAGACATTGGATTAGATTTATGACCCGTTCAGCTGGACATGGATGCCCAGGGTATGACTGACTTCTCCCAACTTCTCCACAGGTTGGGCTGATTGGTTTATTGTATTTGTAGCCTATGGTGAGGTCAGTTGGCAAACTAAGTCCTTAGGCTTGATACAAAGAAACATTTGGTGAACTTGCATTGGGCAGGGTTCTTAGTTGCAAATAACAGAATCCACTACTCAAGCACAAAGGGATTCATTAAAGAGTTTAGATAACTCTCAGAATTGTTGGGAGGGCTGAAGAAAAGATTCTAAGTGGGCTTTCAGGAACAAAGACCCCAAATCTCTCCCAGAACAAGCCACCAGGGAGCCGCTGTCTCTGCCACAATCAGGAAGTTGCAGAACCAGGCAGTGGAGGCACTGCTGCAGCCCCAGAACCACACCTCCCCTGCACTGCCCACCCCGTGGAAGGATGCCCCCTGCCCTGGCCCTCTCCCTGCAGATTCATACGGGAGCCTAACTGGCAGAGCTTAAATCACACACAGGCCTAGCTGCAAGGGAGTCAGGGAAGGGTTCCTGTTCTCCGGCCCCTGGCTGTGGATCAGAAGATTTACAGCCACCACCTTGGTAGCTTTGCCCTGAAAGAAAGATAAACAGAAAGTGTCCAAGTCTGTCACTTTTTATATTAAATTTGAGAACTTAAGACATTATTCAGTAAACATAGCAAATAGACTGACCCAGAGTGCCCAAGAGAAGCAGGCCTAGGGTAGTATGGAAAGCATTCTCAGACCCATCTCCAAATCTCAACCATCCCTCTTTCAAGGCTCTGTGCCACCTCCTCCAGGAAGCCTTCCTCCCAAGGTGGAGGTCTCTGTCCTCTGCATTCTCAGAGCACTTTATCTGCCCACTCTCTAGGAAGTTAGGATATTCTCCTTTATTTGATAGTTATGTGCTTCCAAGTTTTTTCTTCCATTTCTTTTTGACTTTATTTTTTAAATAAGAGAATATTGCTGATACAGTACCTTTGAAGTACCTTTCATTCTCCTATTTAGTTCCATAAAGTCCATTCCTGGGGCTTCCCTGGTGGCGCAGTGGTTGGGAATCTGCCTGCCAATGCAGGGGACACAGGTTCGAGCCCTGGTCTGGGAGGATCCGACATGCCGCGGAGCGACTGGGCCCGTGAGCCACGACTGCTGAGCCTGCGCGTCTGGAGCCTGTGCTCCGCAACGGGAGAGGCCGCGATGGTGAGAGGCCCGCGCATCGTGATGAAGAGTGGCTCCCGCTTGCCGCAACTGGAGAGAGCCCTCGCACAGGGGCGAAGACCCAACACAGCCAAAAATAAATGAATGAATAAATAAATTAATAAAAAAAATAAATAATAATACCTGCCCCCCAGGTTTGTGGGAAGGATGAAATAAAATCATAATTGTGGGGTGACCAGCACTTCAGCTGGCATATGGTAGGCACTCCACAAATGGGGATCTATTATTAAAAAAAAAAAAAAAAACTCCATTCCTCCCAGAGACAAATTGTATAGTTGATTTGTCTTTCCATGTTTTTTCAACTTTTACTACATATGAGTATCTACACACAATGCAGAGTGTTGTTTTATGAGTTAATGAGTTTATCTAAATGCTAGATGTATCATTTTATAACTTGCTATGTTTTCAAGATGGATCCATGTTGCTTCATTGGGCTCTACTTCATTTTTTAAAAAATTAATTAATTACTTAATTTATTTATTTTTGGCTGCGTTGGGTCTTCGTTGCGGCACACAGGCTTTCTCTAGTTGCGGCGAGAGGGGGCTACTCTTCGTTGCGGTGTACAGGCTTCTCATTGCAGTGGCTTCTCTTGTTGCGGAGCACGGGCTCTAGGCACGCGGGCTTCAGTAGTTGTGGCTCGCGGGCTCTAGAGCACAGGCTCAGTAGTTGTAGCACACGGGCTTAGTTGCTCTGCGACATGTGGGATCTTCCTGGACCAGGGCTCGAACCCATGTCCCCTGCATTGGCAGGCGGATTCTTAACCACTGTGCCACCAGGGAAGTCCTACCTCATTCATTTTAAGGGTTATATGATATGACATTGTATAAACAAGCTACAATTCATTTATCCATTTCCTATTGATGGCCATTTAGCCTTTCCCCCTGTTTTCTCTTATTATAAACATTGCTGCAATAAGCAGCTTTGTCTGTACTTCCTGGAGTCATGTGTGGGATTTTTCTAGGATGGACACCAAAACCCATAATTATTTGGCTCTTTCCAACACTACTAGATGCTGCCCGATAGCTCTTCAAGATGATTGCACCAATTTCCACCAGCTCTACATGGAGGATTTCATTTCTCCCTGCCATAGCTAACAGTTGATATTGTCAGACTTGTATATTTTTGCCAGTCCAATGGGTGTATTGTTTAAATTTGCATTTACATTGTTCTTTAATTTGCATATGCCTGCTTATTAGTGAGGTTGAGCATCTTTTCATATGTTTTTTTGGCTGTTCAGGTTTCCTTTTCTGTAACATGCATATTCATAGGTATTGTGTGTATGTGTGTGATCTATTGGTTTGTCTTTTCTTATTTATTTGTTGAGTTCTTTATATATTCTGGATACCAATCCTTTGTTATGTGTGCTGCCATTGTTTTCCCCCAGTCTGTCGTGGTCCTTTTCTACTTCTGTCCTTTGTATCCTCTGATGTGGTTTTGCCACATGCAAATGCTTAAATGAGGGCAGACTGATGTTTCCCTACTGGATGCTGCCTGACTCAGAACCTCAGTGTCTATATCAGTGAGAAAACCTGAAATCCCTTTAGGAGCTGCCCCGTGAGGTGGGGAAAGCAGAATTCCTTTCCCTCCTTCCCACCCGCTACAGCTTTCTCTGTCTAGGTGTATTCGTTTTCCAGGGCTGCCCTAACAAATTACCACAAACTGGGTGACTTAAAACAGCAGAAATTAATTTTCTCACAGTTCAGGAGGCCAGAAGTCTGAAATCAAGGTGTTGGCAGGGTTGGTTCCTTCTGGAGGCTCTGAGGGAGAATTCGGTTCCTGACTCTCTCCTAGCTTCTGGTGGCTGCTGGAGACCTTTGGTGTTCCTTGACTTGTAGCCATGTCATTCTGGTCTCTGCCCCTGTCTTCGCATGGCCTTCTTTTCTGTGTGACTCTGTGTCTTCTCCTTTTCTGTTTCTTATAAGGACACCTGTCATTGGATTTAGGGCCCACCCTAAATCCAGGATGATCTCATATCAAGACTTTTAACTTTGTTACATCTGCAAAGACCCTGCTTCTAAATAAGGTCATATTCACAGGGACTGGGAATTAGGACATGAACATATCTTTGGGGGGCTCTTCAACCCACTACATCTCGGAGAACAGCTAGGTTAAGAGGTTAAGATCAGGGTGTGTGTGTGTGTGTGTGTGTGTGTGTGCAAGAGTGTGCAGTGGTGGGAGGATATAGGGCAGGAAAAGTACGTGCCCAGAGGAGCAGCGTATTCTGTGAGGTACCATTCCCCAGCGAGGAGTGGCCGCACATGTTGGACATCGTAGTTTATCACATTTTCTATCTGTTCAGAGTCCCAGAAAACAGGCAGTGGGCATAAAGGAGGATGCCCCCTGGCTGAACATCAAAACCTGGCCCACAACAGAGCTCAGCAGGTGGCCACACCCCTGCAAAAGTGGGCTGAGACGGGACCCAGCACGGGCTACTCTGACCATGAGCAGATATCGAACTTGTCCAGATCCTGCCCTTTTGAAGATCAAAGAAAACAAACAGGACCCATAGAAAATACAGAGCAGAACCAAGGGAAAAAAGAGTACCATTGATCGACCTTCGTTATTTGTGGATTCCTTATTACCTACTTGCTAAAATTTGTTTGTACCCCCCAGAAACAGTCCTCACGGCCCTTTCACAGTCACCCTGGGATGAGCAGAGTGGGGAGGGCTCTGAGTCACCCCGAGGGCACATTCCCAGCTGAGGTTGCACAAGGCTACGCACGGCCTTCCTGTTTCAGCTCATGCTGTAAACAAGCGTCCTTCTTGCGGTCTACTTGGTGCCACATTTTTTGAATTTTTGTGCGTTTTGTTGACGATTTCACTGTTTAAAATGGCCCCCAAGTGTAGGGCTGAAGTGCTGTCTAGTGTCGTAAGTGCAAGATGAGCCTCACGGAGAAAATCTGTGTGTTGAATAAGCTTCCTTCAGGCATGAGTTACGGTGCTGTTGGCTGTGAGTTCCAGGCTAATGACTCAACTATATATTAAATAGGTGTCTTTAAACAGATACACACATGCAACAAGGTTCAGCATTGATGGATCTACCATAACGCTGCGGCCAGAGGCTCGTAGGAACATAACGCTGTGTTTCCCTTAGGAGCAATGGTTCAGTGTTTGCACATTGAGTGTTCCCGCAACCTTACAAAGCATGACCACCGTGAAGAAGAGAGTCAATTGTATCTGAAAGAGCCCGCCTCTGAAAAGGATCAAACCGCAGGATCCAGGAGCAAATGCCAGGAAGTTGGCACCCTCAAATGGCAAGAAGATACTCTCTGTGCAACCAAAGCCGACACTCCTCAGTCGGGGACAGTCTGAGATTAAAAGGCAGCAGGATAAGATGGACGTGGAGATGGAATATAGGGAACGATGACAAGAAAACTGAAATGTTCATTGCAGGATCCAAATCCGTTTAGCATGCAGTAAGGAGCAAAAAATGTGTCCAACAAAAGATGAGTTAAAAAACTCTTCTATGGCTATAAAGTGAAATGTGTATGATTCAGCTATTAAGGTATTGTTGTATAATATTATATATAATGTAATTAAATTACACTATATCATATTACTTATTGACTTAACAGGAGTAAGGGAAAAAGAGAGTATTTAAAATAGTATAAGCATATGATAATTTCTAATTTTTTTTAAGATGTATACGTACTTATTTATAAAGGTCTGGGTGACTATATTAAGGTATTTAGGGTAGGATAAAGGTTACTTTTAGTATATAAGATGCATATGTTTCTGTAGTGTTTGATTTTTTGCAAATAAATGTATTGGGTTAATTAACTTGGGTTAAAAAGTTAAAGCTGGGAAGCACTTCCTCCTCTGTTATCTCTTGGTTCCCACTTGATTGGCAGTGTTTATCCCATGGCTGAACCATCTGTGTCTGTGCCCGTCTCCCTCTTTAGACAGTGAGCCACTTAAGGGGGCAGTCTTTGTATTTCTAGAAACGGACACACTGGGCAGCTCGTGTAGGATGCTCAGGACATTCTTCCTGGGGGAGGAGTCCCCCCCCCCGCTTCCCCCGCCCCCTCCCCCCCACCGCATCCTCCTGATGCTCCAGGCTGCCTCGGCCTCAACAGCTCTCCCTCCCTCCACCAGCCTGAGCTTCTTCCACGTGGGAGCACCTGGGCGGGTCCAGTGAAAGTGGGAAGATGAAGAACTAATGACTCGAGCTCATTCATTCTGGTGACCAGAAGTCGTGTAGAGGCTGCTTCAAGGCTTTTGAGAAAACCTTTGGAGTTTTGGATGGAGCGTGGGAATTGGAGGTGGTGTGGTGGGATTGTCCAAAGGTCCACTGTGTTGGTGTCGGCTCAGCATGCCTCCCCAGGTACCGGGCATCCTGCTTACCTGTCCCAGAGCTTCCGAGAGAAAGGTCCTGACCTTCGGCAGAAGGTCATGCTGAAAGGGTGTCCTTGTCCACAGAGGTTCCTGGAGCTGGACAGATCCCGCTGAAATCTGGAGAAGGGTTTGATAAATGCTCTAAATGCTCCCACTCGTGTGTGCTGGAGTTCGGTTAAAAACCATCTTCACAAACACAATCAGGAGGCCTCTGAGGGAAAGAAGGCAGGCGGGAGTGAGGTCTGCGTGCTGACTCATCTCCTCCCAGGGGTGGTGACACACGGCTCTGACATTTCCCGCGGCCGCAGCCCCCAGAGACAGCAGGCCTGGCTGTGCTGAGGCTCTGGACCCAGCAGCCTCTGATGGAGTGATGGAGGAGAGCCGGCGAGGCAAGTGGGGGCCAGGTACCCACTGGGTCCTAAGCCCTGGAGGGACTCCTCTCCTCCTCTCCCTGGACAGTGGGAGAATTTTCCTCTCGTAAACAAAACAAACAGGGGCCGATGGGTGGAGGCCCCAGGGACAGGCTGGGTGGCCCTTCCTTCAACCTCTGCATTTGTTTTTCCGGGGGGCAGATCGTGGAAGCTTCTCAGAGGCCTGGAAAGCCGCCTGTGGGTCTCATCATCTCATTTGGATCATCTTATTTGGTTAACCGAGCGCCATGGCCTCTTGGTGCTGGCGACGGCTCTGTTGTTTTTGGAGAAGAGGCTGTGAGCCTTTCAGACCCTTGTCCGCACAGGCAAGCGGCCCTGTAGAGCACAGAGCGAGGGAGCAGGTGCTCCCTGGTGAGGGCAGGCCGTGAGGTGTGGCGGGCAGGGCCCCTGCAGGGTCGGGAAGCATCCCTGAGTTGTGACCCACCTGCCCACCAACTAGCTGTGTGGCCTCTGTGGTCCTTCACTTCACTGGGCCTTGGCGGCCCCGCTTTTGCTCCATAAGGTCCAGCTGGAAGGTCTCTGGCATCTCTGCTGGCTGTCTGCTTCCCTGAACCATTGCAGGGGCCGCTGGGATGGTGGGGGCTTCCTCCTGAGCCCCCCTCCTCCCCTGCCCCCCTTTCTCTAACCCATCTCTCCGACTTTCCCCTATTTTATTTCCGAAGCTGAAATCCCAGGCTGTTCTGTGGAGGCGAGGAAGACGGTGCCTGCCTCAGCTTGAAAACCGGGGCCAGGAAACGCTCCCCATCCATCACATTCTCGTTGTCACGTTAGAAGGTCCCAGAAGGTCAGCTTCCAGTCTCCCCTCAGTACAGAGTCTTATTTGTATTGCCTGGGGGACTGCCTTTCACAGGGCTGGTGGAAAAATACCCCTTGTCCTCCCCAGAAAAGGTGTTAGAAATGTATTATTTTGAAGCTAGACAAGAAGTAGAAGCTGGGAGAACATTCCAATATATTAAAATACAAGTAGGGGATATAAATATTTTTAAGTGTTGAGTGCATCCTATTTATTTATTGTTGATGGAGACTATCTTGTCTGCTTTCGGGAAGGATTTGTGGCCGAGGTACAGGGGGTGGCTTTTGATACGAAAATGTGTTTTGTGGCTCTCTGAATGGGGTGTGGGAGAGAGGCTAGGGCGGCCCCCTCACTTGACAGAGGAGGGGCCTCGGTCCAGCCCAGCCGGGAGACACACTGGGGAAGCTGCAAGGCCTGAAAGGGTGCTTTTCGGAAAGTCTGGATCAGACATGATGTTATAGGAAAAAATGCAGCGTCTAAGGAAACAGCGCGTGAATAGAGAGAAAGCCGGGGGACAGGGCAGGGAGGCGGAGAGGACATAAAGCAGATTGTCATCGGGAGCCGAGGAAAGGCGCTGCCTGGCAGCAGGGGCCCGGCTGCTGCCTGGAGAGGAAGTGGTAAAGGGCACTCTGCTCCCCGAGGGAAGGCCGGACGTCGGGGTAGAGCGGTTGCAGAATAGCTGGTCATGCCGGGAGTCAGGCTGCGCATTTCTGAAGCATGAGGACTGGCAGAGCCTCATCCAGAGCCACTGGCCTTTGGTCTGTGCCCAGAGGAGTGACTGTGGCCTTGGGAAGCCTCCCTGTGCAGGGCTCGTTGTTCCCCTTGACCCCCAAACCTTTGGGGTGGGGAACAGGGTCCACAGAAGGGAGCCATCTTGCCCAAGACTCCCTTTGGAAGGGACTGAGAGGGCTGGGCTCTGCCCCCCTTTGTCCCCTCCATGTTGCAACTGAAGAGGGGTAGGTGTCACATCTCAGGCTGCAAGCAGCTTCCAGCAGTTTCTCAGAGCGAGGATCATGGGTCATACCCCCGGCTCCAAATCCTGCCTCTGCCACTTGCCAAGTGACCAGGGTGGGTGGGCAGGTTAATCTTTGTGCCTCAGTTTCCTCACCTGTACAAGGGGGTTAATAATAGTGCCTCCTTCAAAAGGATGTGAGGATTAAGTTAATTCTTTTTAAAAACAGCTTTGCTGAGGCATAATTCACATACCGTAGAATGAACCCATTTGAAGTACATAGTTCAATGGCTTCTAGTATATTCAGAGTTGTGCAACCACTACGGTCAACTTTCGTCACCCCAGAAAGAAATACTGTACTCACCAGCTGTCACTCCTCTTTTTCTCCCATCCATCAACCCCCTTTCCCAGCCCTAGGCAACCACTAATCTACTTTCTGTCTATAGGTTTGCCTATTCTGGACAAATTTCCTATGAATGGAATTATATACTATGTGGTCCTTTGTGACTGGCCTCTTTCATTTCCCATCCTGATTTCCAGGTTCATCCGTATAGTAGCATGTATTAGAACTTTGTTCCTTCTTACGGCCAAGTGATATTCCATTGTATGGACATGCCCATATTTTATTTATCTGTTTATCAGTTGATGGATATTTGGGTTGTTTCCACTTTTTTGGCTGTTTATGAACATTTGCAAATAGATTTTTGTGTGGACGTGTGTTTTCATTTCTCTGGGGTACATACCCAGGAGTGGAATTGCTGGGTCACATGACAACTCTATGTTTAACTTTTGAAGGAACTGCCAGACTGTTTTCCAAAGCGGCTGCACCATTTTACATGCCCACAAGGAGGAATGCAGGAGGCTTCCACTCTCTCCTTATCCTCGCCAGCACTTGTTAATATTTGCCTCATCCGGGTGGCTAGGCAGTGGTATCTCACTGTGGTTTGGGTTTGCATTACCCTAATGGCCGGCGATGTTAAGCCTCTTTTCATGGGCTTATTGGTCATTTGTACATTTTCTTTGGAGAAGGGTCTGTTCAGATCCTTTGCCCATTTTAATTGGTAAGTTAGTTCTTAGACGTGCTTGGAGGAAGCTTATGGAAGTTATTGTTAGGGAGAGTCCCCGGGGCTTGGCACGCCAGACTCCTCACCTACCTGTGAGCAGGATTTTGGGATGGAGGGGGGGTGGTGACGCTGCATAAATGGCCAGGTGTGCAGTAGTGGGTGGCTTTCTGTTTTCTTCAAATATTCCCCCACTTGGGGAGAGGCTGGAACATTTGCAACTCACCACGGGCCAAATACCCACCTGCCCCTTTCTAATTTGGTTTTCCCACATCCCTCTGGCAGGGCACCTGGCTGCCCACACTTGCTGCCTTTGACAGTGACTTCCTTGCTGCTCAGGTTTTGGATTCTGTTCATCCTCAAGCCCCCAAGAGGCTGCTGGTAGGGGTGTTGGCAGTGATGGGAGCCCCATCAAGATGCCCCGAGTCCTGCCCCATCCCCCTCCGTCACATCACGTTATCCCTGTGCTGTTGTGTACCAGCTGCTGGCTGCTCAGGTGGCCGCTGGGCTCTGTATAAGCTTTCCTTTTCCTTTTCTTCTTGCTTAAAAATACTCAGGTTTTTCCAGGAGTTGATCCATCCTTGGTGATGATTGAACTTGGGTTTGGTTTGACCTCAGCACTTCAAGTACATCCTCTGTGCCTCCCTGGAGACCTGTGTGAGCCTCAGGGGAGGAGCCCATTGGGGACCTTGAGGATTAAGCCCCCAGGCTATACATCATCTCAGGTGGTGGGACCAGGAGGGAGGTCGGTCCTGTTTCAGTACAGGGCCACGTGAGGCTAGGGGAAATTAGGACACCAATGGTCCAGATGGACACATCGGGCAGAGAGCTGGATGTTGTAATTAAAATTCCCATGAGTGAACCAGGTCCCCACAGCCAGCTTGTTAATGACCCCACAGGTGATAAAACTCCTGTCTGCTCCTAAGGATGGTTTTCTCCTTCTTTTCCTAGAGGCCATGTATATTCAGATTCTAGTTCCCCATGGCTTTCACTCCTTTTCCCTTTGAAACTAGCATCTCCGCAGCCGCTCCCTCCCTGCGCTGTGCTGGGGAGAGTTAATTTTTCATCCCACAGTATAATATCTGGCAATTGTGCCTCATCCTATTTTTGGTTTCCTCCCCCATCTTCTCTGTTCATCCGTGCCTATTCCAAGCGTGCTTCCTCTGTGATTTCCCCCCGCTCTGTTCAGGCCCTCATTTTCTCTCTGGGACCTCTCGGCATTTTTATGATCATGATCATTCTGGCACCGGGATAATTTGTGCTCGCTCATGTGTGCTCTGCAGAGGCTCTGCCGCCTCCCCCCACTCCTTCTCGCGCCCGTGAGTCATTCAGACAGCACCACCCCCCATCCCCTTATAGGAATGCGGTCTGCAGCATCCCACCCCTCTGGTCAGCCACACCAGGACCCAGCCCAGGGTTGGCAGTTCTGGTCAGGAACAGTTTTTCCCTGGACACTTCGGAACAGCTGCCTCTGCTTTCACAAAACATCCTCCCCTCCACCGCCCCAGGCTTTTCTTCTTCCCCACCCCGCCCCCCCGTGATCACACCTACTTCCTCACACCAACCCTCCTGTGTGTGACCATTTCCAGACCTTTCGTGCTCTCAGTCACCTCCCCTGACTCCTCCTAACGTGTCAGTGCCTCTCTTGATACGGCAGAGCTGGAATACGACCCCGTCAGGGTCAAGGGCGTGTTGTCTGTCTTTCTTGGTCTGCATGCGTTTGGGTTCCTAAGGAGTTTCAGAATTACATTCTTTCAGCAGCAACACTCACTCTCCCCACACCCCGAAATCCTCTCGAGTTTGGTTCATAACTAGCAAATGGTGACTTCGATGGGACGGTGGCTTTTATTTCCCAGTGAACCTCCTGATCAGACTACGAGGATGCCGTGACCTTTGATGGAGAGCAGGCGCGAGGGTCCAGGGGAGCCTTACACACCAAGCAGCGGTCGGGTTGTCAGGGCGTAACCGCAGCCTCCCAGTCTTGTGCTGTTGTTTCCTATTAAACTATTTGTTTTACTTATTCGTGTTACAAAGGCAATGCCTGTTCATGGTAGAAAACTTGGAAGACAGAGACTAGGAAAAGAAGAAGGACATGCAAGGAACAGTTAATCCCACCAGCCCGAGTGACTGTTAACACCCCAGAGCGTCTGTCACCTTGTAGACCTTTATCTATGCATGTATGTTTCTGTAATACGCAGTCATACTGCTTTTTAGTTAATATGTTGTTGCTGTCTTTCTAAGCTGTTGAATAGTCTTATACTCTGTAGTTTTGTGTGGCCGCATAGTATTGGTATCTGTGGATGTACCACGACTTAATCAGGCATTAAAGTTGGACTTTGGGGCTGTTTTCAGATTTTTTGCACTCTAAGCTTTACTGCGTTGAGTATCCTTCTAAGTGGATCTTTGTGCCACTCTCAGTGTTCCCTTAGGATAAATTCCCGGATGTGGAACTGCTGGGCCACAGTAAGTACATGTTGTATCATGTGTTGTTTTAATACGTGCTGTGTCATAGATGTCCCCCAAATCATCCCAATTTACAGCGTGTGGAGTGCTTGTCCTTATTTCCTCGTATGTATTGGGCATCAATTACCCTAAAATATATTGGCCAACCTGGAAGACGAAAAGTGGTATTTGATTGTTTTAATTTGTAAGTCTTCGAAAACTTACAAGAAAGGTTGAACATTTTCCCTAAGTTTATACTTTGTGGATTACCTATTGGGGCATTCATATATTTTTCAGTAAGAGTTCATCTTTCTCCTTAATGTACTCTTTATATGCGAAAGATTGTAACTTTTAGTCCATCTTTTGTCTTATAGATATTTCTCTCAGGTTGTTATTGATTTTATTGTTATTGAAATTTTAAAATTTGTGGTGCTTTTTGACATCAAGTTTAAAATTGTCATATAGTCAGATACATGTTTTGCAGTGTTTGCTTTGGGTGTCATCCTGTAGAAAAGCGATCTTGACCCCAAGAGTATATAACTACTTACTTTTTCTTCCAGTAATTTTTGCAGCCTCATTTCTTACATGTAAACTTAATCTGTCTGAGATACCTTGGTAGAAGGAAAGGGAGTAGAGTGTAGCTATTATACTTCCTGGATGGTCAACCAGTTGCCTCAACACTCACTACCTAATCTGTCTTTTTTGCCTCAACTTTCTCCCCGTTTTTTGGATATAGACAGATCTTATTTTAGACTTTCTATTTGATTAGTTTTTTTCTCTATTCTTATGCCAGTTCATTACCATTTTGACTCTTGGGGCTCATGATACACTTTAGGACTTCGGGAGTCTTGGTGATCTGTACACCAGCACCAAGAAGCAAAGGATTATTCATGTTGTTGTACCAAGTTTTTGAATACACTTACAATCACCAACCTTGCTGGTGAGAGTAAACGATCTGTAGTTTTTTAAAGCTAGTCTCCAGGGATCCTGAGTGCAGTGACTTTGTCTTTGGAGCCAGCGAGGGCTCAGATGTGTTGGCAGCGCTTGGTCCCCTGCCCCTCAGCCTCGCACAGTGCCTGATCCCCAGGAAAGGCAGGTCTACATCACCCCGGGTCCCTCAGTTCCCACATCTCATAATCACATCCGTTTTTCTTAAAAATCAGCAGTCCCACTCTGCTGACTCATGTTCTCTGACTCTTAGATGCTTTTCTTCCATAATTGGTTGTGCCGGGCACCATCCTTGCTCTTTCCTTCCCGAGGTAGGGAATCCAGGGTGGAGATGTGGTGGAAGACACGGAGGTCCAGCGAGTAAAGGATGTCCCTTCCCCGCTCCCCTCCCTGGGCCGTTGCCCTGACAGTCGGCAGGACAGACCGTCCCCTGGTGCCCTCGTCCCAGCAGCCTCTCTCCGGATTCCACTTCCTGAGCTGCAGGGAGCTTGTGGGTGGAAGCCTGCTGGGTGGTTTGCCCAGACTCCCAAGAGCTCCGTGGTCACACCTTGGGCAGGGCCTAACGTGGGCCTGGGCCATGCTCAGACCACGCTCAGCCCTGCTTTCTTTTCCGACAGTGATGCTGACGATGACAGTGACCTCGGTGATGACCGGGCAGTAGCCGGGTGATGAAGAGGAAATCCTGCAGGGGCCTCCTGTTCACAGATCATAGTTTAATGACTGAGCCATTAAGGGCACCCTGTGCCCTTAACAGTGAGAGGCGTTGTGGGGAGTTAAAGAAGCCTGCTTTTGCAGTGCCTGGTCCTGCTAGCTACAACCAGACCCTGGGACCTGGCTGCTTCGGCGTGAACCCTGACTCTGCCTCTGCTGTGATACTCAGGCGAATGACTTCACTTTTCTGTGCCTCAGTTTCTTTATCTGTAAAATAGGGTTGTAAAACAGGGGTGATGTGAGGATTAAATGAGTTGGTCTATGTGGACGTTTTCCAGCACCTGGCACATGCTTCGTGTTTACAGTTAGTATTATCGTGGTAGTTGTGTATTTGCCTGTCTTTCCTACGGTTCTAGCTACTGCAGGCTCTATGAGAGCCTTTGTCCTTTATTTTTATTTTTTTGTATTTTAAAAAACTTCATTGAAGTAGAGTCGATTTATAATGTTGTGTTAATTTCTACTGTACAGCAAGGTGATTCACGTATATATATATACGTATATATATGTATATATATACTTTTTCATATTCTTTTCCATTATGGTTTATCACAGAATACTGAGTATAGTTCCCTGTGCTACACAGTAGGACCTTGTTGTTTATCCATTTTATATATACTAGTTTGCATCTGCTCATCCCACACTCCCAATCCATCTCTCCCCCACCCGCCCCTCCCCCTTGGCAGCCACAAGTCTGTTCTCTATGTCTGTGAGTCTGTTTCGTAGATAAGTTCATTTGTGTCATATTTTAGATTCCACATATAAGTGATATCATTGGTATTTGCCTTTCTCTTTCTGACTTACTTTGCTTAATTGGATAATCCCTAGGTCCATCCATGTTGCTGCAAATGCCGTTATTTCTTTTATATGGCTGAGTAATATTCCACTGTATATATGTACCACATCTTCTTTATCCATTTATCTGTTGATGGGCATTTAGGTTGATTCCATGTCTTGGCTATTATGAGTAGTGCTGCTATGAACATAGCGGGGGCATGTATCTTTTCAAATTACAGTTTTGTCTGGGCATATGCCCAGGAGTGGGCTTGCTGGACCATATCCTCTGTTGTTTTTTGTATTCGCCATCACACAGACTGCCACAGAGTAGATGCTCAGCAAATATCTATTAATGATAACACTGATGCCAGTTATTGGCATCCCTTAGTGTGCTGGGCTCAATCACATTATCTGATCCAATCTTCGCCAAGTGTTTAAATTAAGTGTTACATCTGTTTTACAGATGAGAAGCCTGAGGCTCAGGGGAGTCTTAAGTCACTGGCCAGAGGTCGTCCAGCTGACAGGTGGCAGGGCCAGGAGTCGTCTGTGGTCAGCCTGGCTCCAGAGGGGAGTCAGGGTGAAAGGATGGGTGATGAATGGCACAGGGGCGGGGTGGGGTGGGGAAGGAGCAAGGGAGACACGTTTGAAAGAGGTAGAGAATGATGTTCATTGAAGGAATTTGATAGGATCTAGTGAAGTGGGTGTCGTAGGGGTGAAGGGCTAGTGGGCAGTCAGGAGGGGAGGTGTGTGGACCTCACGTCGTTTGGTTTGCTAGGGAAGTGAACAGCGAGGGGTGTGCAAAGAGCTTGGCATGACAAGGGGCTTGGACAGTCACTTTGGCCCCCACTTGGGCTCGTCTGGCTCGGGAGTTGGGGCTGTAGGGGGGTGAGAGGATGGAGGACAGCTCGGACCTGGGCTCGGACGACTGGCGGGAGATCTGGGGTCAGACGGGAAGGCGGGAGCCGCAGGAGGCAAGCTCACACGGGGGAAAGGAGGGGACATCAGGGTGTCCCAGCCCCGAGAGCTTCACGCTGCAGAGGCCACAGATCTCAGCTAGATGAGGGGGCTTGTGCTTAGGCAGTGCGAAGCCAGGGTGGGTGTTTGGGTGAGGCTCGGAGGGGCTCCTTTTCCCCTGGGGGAATGGGCCGTGTAGCAGGCTGCGTGCATCCCATGTACACCCTGGAGGAGCTGGACACGACAGCCACGGGTGCAGCAGGTGGAAGGAGGGCAGGCAGGGGGACGGGGTCAGAGTGGTGGGCAGGGGCTGGGTGATGGGAGGCCAGAGAAGGCATTTGGGTTTCATTCCAAGCGTGGAGGGAAGCTCAGGGTGTGTGTGGAGCTGAGAGGTGATCAGATCCTGTTTGCATTTTCGTAAGATCACCTGGCTGCTCTGGAAGAATCAGGGGAGAGGCCTTGGGGGTTTCCAGGTGAGAGATGATGGAGGCTTGGGGTGTAGAAAGGATGATAGGGAGAAGTGGACACATTTGGGACCCGTGTCCATTTGGCGGTCATGCCACCGGGACTTGGCGGGTTGCTTGTGGGAGCAAAAGGAAAGAGAAGGACCTGTGCGTGAGTCCTTCTCAAGCGTTCGTGTGACTCCGGAGCTTGGTGCCACTTGTCAGAGGATGTGGGTCCCGTGCAGAAGGGTGAGAGTATTGGTTTCTTTGTCCCCATATTGTGGCCCTGGAAACATCGTGCAGGCTGGGGAGCAGGATGTTAGAGGGGGCAGCAGATGCAGAGAAGGAAGACCAGACCTTGTCATCTAGTTTCTCTGGCTGTGCCCAGCCTCCACTGGGCACACTTGACCTTAAAAACCACTGTGGGCTCCAGGGGCTGGAGAGGCAAGTCTCAGGGATCCCAGGCTTTCTGCAGCCCGGCCCTGGGGAACGGTGGAAAGTCCCCTGAGAAAACGTGCCACCAATGATTTTTTGATGAGTGAGACAAGAGTGGCTTGAGGCGGAGTTAATTTTCAGAAGCAGGAGGAGAGAGCCCAAGTTCATCTAAGGGTATCCCAGCCTACCCTGGCCTCTGTGGTCCAGCAGCAGGAGCTTGTGATCCAGTCCACCCCCTCCAGAACTGTTCATGCGGTTCACCGATGAAGTGGGAGGATGTTTAAGGGTGGGCCGTGAACACGGCGCTCCTGGCCATCGGCCCTGGACCGAGGGAGCCAGCGGGAGGGGGGTGGAGGTGAAGGTGGCTCCCCAGCCTGGCATCTCAACTTGGCCATGAATTTTCTGCTTGTCCTCAGTGCACGGCAGAGGAAATACTCCTCATCCTCTCTCACATCCCCCCACCTTAGACTCTTGCTTTGGGACTAATTTTCTCCATCTAAACCTAAGGCTGCACCTGGTTGTTTTCCTCGGATTCAGATCTTGGGAGGAAGTAGAACCCAGGGGCCTTGGCATGCCTGGTCCCTTTGGTTTACCACCAGGGAGTCCTCTTACCCATGCCGCAGAGCCTCTAGAATGTTCCATTTCCACCCTCTTCCCAAGGCTGTGTGGCTGACGCTGACATAAACCGAGTGCAGAATCGTGACCAAAATCAGAATCTTCCTGGAATTTCCAGGCACTGAAAGAAATAGAGTAAAACAACCAAAATCCCATTTGACATTTTCAGAGATGCTCTGGACCAGAAGGAAAAGAATCTAAAACTTAACCAAGGGCCTGCAGCCCCGTCTCGGATGCTGCCCTGTGAGACCCCGGCCAGGGCTTGGTTTCTTCGCTTTGAAAAGTCGGGGTGCTGGCTCTGTGATCCTCCAACCCCTTCTGGCAGTAACGCTACCCGATGCCGTCCCCGCTCTCGTTACCTCGCGCCACATAATGCGAGGGCCGAGGTGAACACCCTCAGTTACGTCTCTGCAGAACTCAGACCTGAGGAAATTGAAAAACACTCCAGCCAGCGTGGAACAGGGTTTACAGTGGGTCCACTGGAGAAACCATTCAGGGGATCACGACTTGTAAGGCTCCAGAGTGGCCGGGGAGCCTGGGCCTCATGAAAAGGCACTTTACCTGGAAGACCCCAGGAAGCCCGTCCTTGAGGAGGGAAGAGCAGAGTCAGAAATGGAGGTGGAGGGCTTCCCTGGTGGCGCAGTGGTTGAGAATCTGCCTGCCAATGCAGGGGACACGGGTTCGGGCCCTGGTCTGGGAGGATCCCACATGCCACGGAGCAACTAAGCCCGTGAGCCACAATTGCTGAGCCTGCGCGTCTGGAGCCTGTGCTCCGCAACGAGAGGCCGCGATAGTGAGAGGCCCGCACACCGCGATGAAGAGTGGCCCCCGCTTGCCGCAACTAGAGAAAGCCCTCGCACAGAAACAAAGACCCAACACAGCCAAAAATAAATAAATAAATAAATAAAAAGGAAAAAAAAAGATACCAATTTAAAAATTAAAAAAAAAAAAAGAAATGGAGGTGGAGCCGCCCACCGCCTGGGGGCGGGCGCAGTGGAAAGAATGCCCAATTGTGAGTTTCAGGTGTGCCCCCTGTCTCTGCGCTGCTCCTCTCTGGTTACTTTCATTCCCCTGACCGCCCTTCCTCTCTGGGAGGAAACGGTCCCTTTAAGCCCCAGCCTGGAGTGACCTTGTGAATTTCACCACGCCTAAGGTTCTCTTGGGTCTAAGGTTTGTGCCGTAAGCAATCAGGAAAATGCAAATGAAATCGGGAACCCCCCCAAACAGCGTCATGCTCAGCGTCTGTCTCCCCCAGTCTCCAGTGACTTCAGGTCTTCGGTGCCCCCATCTTCTACACCATCACCTTCCTACCACGCGGCATGTTTGGGACGCTCACGTGTGGCCTGTGACTACGGAGTCGCCCCTCCTGCCTGATCGATGGTAGCTCCAAAGATGCCAAAGTGTAGAAAAGTGTGCATCTCAGATTGTCGAAATACAGAAAATCTCGGTCCAACAGGAGTTGGAAGCTGTGACTTCACCGGGCCAGCAATGGTGTCTACCCCTCCTTCAGTGACCCCGCTGCTTGGGGGCGGGGGTTCTAGAAGAAGATGCCTTATTTGTGAGCAGGCTTGTATTTGTGCTGGCGCTCAGGGTCCCGGGGAAGTTACGTCTTTGTGCCTGAAAGCCATTGGGGGGCTGGCTCGGACACCCACGGTGGGGGCCTGGGGACTCCTGGGTCAGGCCGGTCGATGGCTGTCTCTGCTCCTCCCTATCTGGACATGAGTCAAGCCAGCAAGTTTGGATTTCTCACCTCTGGGAGGCAGGGGCTGGGGTGGGACAGACCTGGGTTTCCTCCCCGCCCTGCCATTCCCACAGGTCAGCTCTCTGTCTGCTTGTTCCCTTGGCTGTAAGACGGAGGTTACCCTGAGGACTAAGGGACGTGGCAGGGAGACCCGTGCCTTGCCCACAGGTAATAGCTCACAAGGGCCACGTGCATCCTTCCCTTCCTTTCCTAGGTTCTGGGGGAGGTGGTGACAGATTGGGCAGGTGCCCGTCCTCCAGGAGTTTCTGATCCTGTTTGGAGACCTGTCTGTCCCCCAGACTCATAGCTGGGGTGGCCACCTGCCTCCCGGGCAGGCCTCCCACTGCTGCCTCCCAAACTCAGCCACTCAGGGCTGAATCCGCAAGCTGCCCCAGACCTGCGCCCACTCTGGGTTTCCCCTTGGTCCCTGAAGACCTCTGGGCATCCCAGGTCCTCCCCCTTCTTCACACGCTGACGTCCAACGCCAGGGCTCCTTAACCACCCCTACAGCGGCTGTCCTTCCCCGTTCCCCATTGTCCCACCCTGATTCAGGCCCCCAGCCCGCACCGTCCCACCCAGGTTTGCAGGGCCTTGTGGCACAGTGGTTGTTCTCACCTGTCATGGGCGCGTTATCCCCATTATCTTAGTGTCTTGAACTCTTTATTTTCCCATTAATATTGAATCTAGGCTCACAACCACTGAGGAGTTTTCTCTGTTCTCCCTCTGCTTGGGGCTGGGTTGGGTACCCCTCCTCTGTCCCTGCCCGAATTCCTTGTGTGTTTTCCAATTGTGGCCTCCTTGCTATTCCTCCAAACTGCCAGGGACACTCCTGCCCCAGGGCCTTTGCACAGGCTGCTTCTTCTCCTGCAGTGCTCTTCCCCTGTGTAGCTACGTGGCTCACGCACCAGCTGTCTTAAGGTCTTCACTCACATGTCACCTGCTGGGTGAGGCCTCCACGACCATCTCTGTGGTGCCCGCAGTGCCCCTCTCCGACACCCTGTCCTTCTTTCCTGCTTTATTTTCCTTCATAGCAGTTACCATTTCCTCACACTCCCTACGATCTCTCGTGTGCCTTGTGGATTGTGTCTCCTGAATCCCTGGTGGCAGGGATTTTGTGTGTTCACGGCTGACCCTGTGCCTGGCACGGTGCCTGGCATGTGGGCTTTCAACAGATATTTGCTGAATGAATGAATGAATGACGTGCATTTAGCCCATGTTTACATGGTCCATTTTGGCTTCTCTACTAGATTCTGGCCTCGTGAAGGGCCAGGGCCTTGTTCTGTTTGTTTTGGCCATCGTATTTCCTTGATGCCTTTTTGATGAATGAATGATTGTCGCAGCCTCTGTCGGAATTCTCTCTCTGAATAGAATTCTGAGCGTGCCACTTCGGTCTTTGAAAGGCTAACTTTTTGGGTGGTTTCTGTATACTCACCCAGTCCGTTGTCACCCAGCCACGGCTGGGTACCTGCTTCCCTCGCCCCCGGCGCCCCACACTCACACTCGGGGGTCATTGTGCTCTCACTTTGCCCACTGATAAGCCGTGTGCTTTCACGGACGTGATACATTCCCACCTCCAAGCCTTGGCTCCTGCTGTTCCATCTGCTGGGGATGCCCTTGCCCTTGGCCTCCTGGCAGACTCCTAGGCATCCCTCACTTGCTTTGAACCCTTCTTTCCGGTGCGTCCGTCCCACCACCAGGGGCCCACTCCCTAGATCATGCCTCCCTCCTTTGCTAGAATATGAACGCTGCAAGCCAGCTACCACATCCCGTGCCCCTTTGTGCCCTTGGGCCTGACACAGTATCTGGCATGAGGCTGACCTGCATGTTTAGTGAATCAGCAAAGAAATGAATGATGCGTCCACACTGAGAACACAAAGCTCCATGTGACTGAGGGTCAGAATGAGTGTGGTCCCACCCGACTCCTGGAGTATTTTAATTGTTATTTTTTTAATTGACGTATAGTTGATTTACAGTGTTGTGTTAATTACTGCTGTACAACAGGGTGATTTAGTCATACATTCTTTTTTTAAATATTCTTTTCCATTATGGTTTATCGTAGGATAGTGAATATAGTTCTCTGTGCTGTACAGTAGGACCTTGTTGTGTATCCATCCTATACATAATAGTTTGCATCTGCTAATCCCAACCTCCCCCTCCATCCCTCCCCAAACCCCTCCCCCTTGGCAACCACTGGTCTGTTCTCTATGTCCGTTTTTCTGTTTCATAGATAGGTACATTTGTGTCATATGTTAGGTTCCACGTATAAGTGATATCATATGGTATTTGTCTTTCCCTGTCTGACTTACTTAGTATAATCTCTAGTTGCATCCATGTTGCTGCAAATGGCATTATTTCGTTCTTTTTTTGTGGCTGAGTAGTATTCCATTGTATATATGCACCACATCTTCTTTATTCCTGGAGTATTTGAAATGCCGTTGGTTAAGGGATCTGGCTGAATCCCTGCAACGTTAGAAATGCTCACAGCCAGAGAGGAGTTTCCCTTCTCCCACACTGCTGACGACACGCTCACCACCAAGAGGGGTACCAGCTTCTCCCAAGCCCTGGGCAACTGTTTAGTCCCTTCCCGTCCCCCCAGGAGCCTCTGAGACTGCACCTCTCCAGTGGGGGAGTCGGAGTCCAAGGGATACAGCTAGTTGCATCCTCCGGGGGCCTCTGCGAAGGCAGGTGCAGGCACTGAGCTGGCAGCTGTGGTGTTTTTCTGTGCCGACTCGGCCTTTGGGGAGGTGGTCTGGCTGCAGCGCTCACTCGCCGGGCCTGTTAAGTCATGTGCCCACCTGAGGACCTGGTGCCGAAGGCCCCGGGCAGCCCAGCAGGGGCAGGGCCGTCCCCCCCTCATCCCCAGGCCTTTGGCTGTGTCTGGGCCTGGGCCTTAGGTTTATTCCACAGGTTTCCTCTGGACTCCAGGTGACCGTGGGGGCCTGTGAGCTGGGCCCTGGCTTCCTAGTGAATGTTTTTAAAGCCCCACCAATCCCGGAAACAGAGATCTCCCTAAAATAGGTTTACCAGGACCTCTTTGTTCCCGAAAAGAGCTTTCCTCTCTCCCTCAGATGACTGATTTCTTGCCAGTTCCTCCCTGGCGATCGATCCCTGCGTGCACCCCTTGCTCCCTGTGCTTTGCACCGCCAGGGGTGGCGTCCACCTCTCCCTCGGACCAATCTCTCTGGATCACATTTGAGAAACAAAGGTTGGATGATCAGGGGGGTCTCACTCCTTGTATTTTAAAATCACCTGGGGAGCTTTTAAAAACTACCCATGCCAGGGCCACACTTGGACTAATTAATCAGAGTCTCTGGGGGTGGGGAAACCACACTTAAAAAAAAAAAGCTTTCCAGGTGATGGTAATGGGCAGCAGAACTGGAGAACCGTCGGAATAGATGATCGCTTTCCTCCAAAACCCAGTTGTTCCTTCCGTGCAGCCCTGTGCTTTCAGGGGTCCCCGTCGGTGCACAGATGCTCGCGCCCATCGCCCTGCCTGGACTGTTCCAGGTGTGAGGGGAGCATGCACGCCAGTCCCTACGTCACAGCGCCCAGGGGTTAAGCCTGAGGCCTGGGGTCTTTTTTTTTTTAAAACAGATGTAACTTTATTTATTTATTTATTTATTTATTTATTTATTTATTTATTTATTTTTGGCTGTGTTGGGTCTTCGTTTCTGTGCGAGGGCTTTCTCTAGTTGTGGCAAGCGGGGGCCACTCTTCATTGTGGTGCGCGGGCCTCTCACTATCGCGGCCTCTCTTGTTGCGGAACACAGGCTCCAGACACGCAGGCTCAGTAGTTGTGGCTCACGGGCCCATTTGCTCCGCGGCATGCGGGATCTTCCCAGACCAGGGCTCGAACCCGTGTCCCCTGCATTGGCAGGCAGATTCTCAACCACTGCACCACCAGGGAAGCCCTGGGGTCTTTTTCATGGTGTCTGCTTGCTGGGTCTTTGCAGACCTGAAATGAACCTTGCCAGGACCGCTCAGTGCTGGGTCCTGAGAGAGGTGAGAAAACTTGTTCCAGGACTTGACATCTGAGTCTGGGGGGCTCCAGGCTCAGGGGGTGCCGTCCCTTGAATGGGCACTGCACCCACATGCCCCCTCCCAACACCTCTAACCCTCAAAGCCTGAACCAAACCCTCCGAGTTCTCCACCTGCACACTGGTGACCCCATCCACTACGGGGGATCCAGGAGAGCACGATATCCCCCACTCCTGACTCTCCCTGGTCCCTCCTCTCTCTCCGTCCCCACTCCTTGAGCTCAGGTCTTCATCATGGTTCACCTTTGCCAGGTCTTTTCGTCTCCACCCTCATCACCCACCTGATCTGGCCTTTACTCATCACCAGAGCACCACTTGCAGCAGAAAGTGTGTGACAGCTGCTGCCACCTGGGCCTGAATGTGCCCAGGCCCCAGTACACCTTTGCCTACCTCTGTGCCTGTCTCCAGCCGCTGCCCCCATGCAGCCTTCCTGCTGACACACAGCACAGACATCCTTCTCACGCGTGGCTGCTTTTTGCTTCTGAGCCTTTGCACATTCACCCCCCCCCGCCCCCCGCCCTCCCCCCGCCGACTTCTTGGAAGACTTAGCTTGTCCCCTGCTCCCAGCAGTAGCTAGTTCCTTAGCAACTCACAGGGGCCAACAATTGATACACGGTCCTTCCCGACGACCATCAGACTCCCTCCTGACCCCGAAGCAGAGGATTCCTTGGAGCCATCATCTTCCTCCTGGGTGGTACAGACCCCCGGCACTGCTGGGTTAGATGGAGTTACTGGAGCCCATTCTGTCTGTGGAGACTAGACTGATTTGTTCTGGCACCATTGTCCCATCCACAGTTGAGGTTCCGCAGGCCCCTGGGGTATTCGCTTGGAGCCCTTGCCTGTAGATCACGCCCCTGGCAGTCCGATTTGGCTTCCAGAGTTTACATGGATGTGTGCATGCAACCCTTCTCTTCACTCCCTCCTGCAAGCTCTGAGCCTCTTTCTTCACATCTTCCTGCTGCTCTGACCCATGCTGCTTTCTGGAATCTCCCTAGAGCCAGATCCCCCTGAGGAGAAGCTATCATAGACCGTGGAAGGGACAGCTTTCCCTGAAAAGAGGGGCAGGAAGTTTTCCAGCACCAGGCCACCGGCTGAGGTCAGTGGAATAATCACTCACCTCCGTGCTGCAGTCTTTACAAAACCAAACCAACTGAACCGAAATCTATTTTTTTCTGAAATAGCTAAGAGGATAATAACATGTTAGGAAAAGAGGAAGCTGTGATAAATGCCGATGTGCCCACCCTCCAACTTTATCAAATTGCAACATTGTGCTTATTATTATTATTATTATTTTTGCTTTATCCCTTTGTTTAAAAAAAGCATTTGGTCTTGATAAAGCCCCCACCTTCACCCCCGACTCCAGCCTTGGAAGCTGGGGGCGTGCACTGTGGCGTGAGGGTAAGGACCCAGAGCCAGCGGGCAGGCGCTCCCCTCTAGTCCTGCCACACGCTCCTTAGAGAATGCAGGGTTCTTCTGCAGTGGCGGCCCAGCTCCCTCTGACCCTTCCCTCCCAGCTCATCCCTGCCCTGCTCCTCACTTGTGGGCAGAAAGTGGGCAGAGTGAGTGCAAAGGGAGACCCCATCTCTTTAGCGTCCAAAAAGGAATGTACATGGATGGTAAGAAAAAAATACAGTGACTCCTGGCTCCATCTAATTCTCTGCTTCTGGGGTCAGGAGAGAGGCCAGTGGTCCAGACTCCCCATGTTGTTTTATATTTTTCCTGTACCATTTCCTCTGCCTGGAGAGCTTTCCTCCCCTCCCCCGTACACCCAGCTCCTATCCATTCCTTCAGACCTAGCTCAGATGACACCTCCTCCAGGAAGATTCTCTGCCGGCCCGTCGGAAATCATCTCTGCGTTTTCTAAGCCCTCTTTGTGCATAATCGGTGCCAGGAATCTGAGTTTCATCTACGCTTTGTCCCCTTCCCACCAGGCTGTAGGCTTCTGGAGGCTAGTGACAGTGTCTCCTGTTCCTTTTTTTATCCGCCCCCCCACCAGCCCCCATTGCCCAGATCAGTTATGACGTGAAGCTGGAGTGCAGGGAATGTTTGCTGAGTGAATATTTGTTTCCTGCGGGGTCCCCAGCACCGAGAGCAGATCCTGCACGTGGTGGGCAGTGCATGAAGATTTGTTGAGTGAATGAATGAATGAACGAACACTCAGAGTGCCCTATCCCTGGGGCGGGCTTGTCTCCACTAGCAAGATTTGGTGAGCATTTCTGGTATTCCGAGCTGGACCTGGATCTTTCCCTGAGTCTGATTCTGGAAGGAGTCGGGCGTTGTGGGATGCCTGGGCCAGGAGCCACGTCCCTGTAGTTCACTCACAGCGGCCCCCCTTGAAGTCCAGCTCCCCGTCCCCTTCCAGCCCACCCTCCCCCACTCCCCACAGTGAGACCAGTGGCCCCCTGAAGCCACAGGGCTTGCTGGTTTGCAGGAATCCCGGTGTGTTTTTTCCCAGTGAGTGACTTTAAATCATCTTTAAAATGATTGCTCAACTCGCAAACCCCTGCAGGCGCGTGTCTGGGGTGGTTTGGATCCCGCTAGGCATTTCATTCCTTTCCCCGAATTGCTCGTTATTTCATTTGCATAAATTTTAGTGGTGAGATATTGCCCCAGGCCTGGGAAGCTCAAACAGACCTCATAATGGGGCAGCAGAGACGAGCAACAGGGTCTCCGTCTGGCCAAGACACGTGTCTGCCGATTTTCTCAGGCCGGGTCCTCAGCACCAGCTCCTGCAAGAGTGGCCGAGGAAGGAGGCTCAGCCCCGCCTGTCCCGCTCTCTCTGCACACGGTCACCCAAGGCCCTGCCCGGGAGGGAGGCAGAGGCCAGATGGACCCTTGCTCCCACCTGGGCCCTGGCATCCCCGCCCCATCAGTCAATCCATCCGCACCGACTTATTGAGACTGTCATACTGACGGCCAGGCGCTGGGTACTGCCGCCGGGAGACAGCGGAGCGAAAGACGCAAGGAGATAAGACCCTTGAGTGGAGGGCAGTGCGGACAGGATGAGGCAGCTGTGTTAGGTACCAGGCCCGGGGCCGGGCTGTCGGAGCTTTGGGGGCAGTGTGGGGGGTTGGGGGGAGAGAACTCGGGATCTGGGGGGTGAAGCTGGGGGCTTGAAGAGGGTCTTGAAGGTTGAAGAGCCAGGAACCCCGTAGGGCTGAGTTTCCCACCAGGTGTGCCCCAGGCGGCGGGTGGCGGGGAGCCCCGGCTGGCCTCCCACGGATGGGCAGACGCGTCCGGGGCTCCAGCCCCCTCCGGTACCTGACCGTCCTGTTTCTTCATGTGGCATGTGGTGGAGGAGGTTGAGCGGCTGCTCTGGGTCAAGTCTGCGGCCATCACAGAGGAGGAGGTTCAGTCAGGGGGCGGGGTCTTCAGAGGGAGTGAGTAAGGTGGGCGGCGCTGGCACCCAACTTGTGGTGGAGGGGAGTCGTGGGGTGACACCGGCACAGGGATCGGGGAGGTGGCGAGGAGCCTTGAACGCCGCGCTAAGGAGCCCAGGCTTGTCCTTTAGGTTCTGTGGAACCGGGCAGGTTTCTGATCAGACCAGAGGCCTGGTAAAAGAGCCACTATAGACCCGTCGGTCAGGCAGTGGGTACAGGAGGAAGCGGGGTGGCAGGAGCCCAGGCCTGACGCCACGGGGGTGAGAAGTGAGCAGAATGAGGGCAGAGGGAGACCCCCACCATGGGCAGCCCCGACCTCTCAGATCTGCCACCTGTGCCCACATTTATCACCTTCCCCAGGGTGATAAATAACCAGTGGTCCTGGTTCCACTGAACCCTGGCTTTGGGGTCAAAGGTGAAGCTGTTGCAAGGTTGGACTTGGCCTTCACCTGGCAAGGTCCAGGTGCAAGGCTTTCTGGGACCGAGCAGATTCCAGTTCCAAGAGAAACGGTCCATGTTACACCTCAGGGCATCAGTTTCCCAGTGATTCCCTCGCTCTGTCCAGAAACTCACTCAATCCCATGTCTCTCTGTGTTTGCCAAGAGTCTCCAATGAGCCCAGCATGCTTCTATGTCCAGCAAGAGAATAGGAAAGAAGGAAAACACGGCCCTCGTCCTCACAGACTAAGCATAACCACATTCAACGGAATTTAAATGAAACATTTTTGGACTGTGACACACAGTAAAAATACATTTACCATATGAATCATGACCCAATACCTCTATCCATCCATCCACCCGTCCATCCAAAATAAAACTTTAAAAGATCCATCTGGCGGGGCGGGCTGTGTGTGCGCTGGGTCACCAGGAAAGGGAAGGTCCTTGCTGGACACATGGTGGTATCCTGTCCATCAGCGTATCTGCACTGCATATGGTGGAACGGACACCTTGCCTCTGAAGGCGACGGAAACAAGTACAGGATGGAATATTTTTTAAAGGAACAAACGAAAACACACACAAAAAAAGAGCATCACTGAGCTGGAAAGAAAATAAAGGCATCTGCTGAGGCCCACAGAGTGAAAGTGGAATCATGGAGGTGAGTACAGAGCTGTCTCTGGATGGAAGGTGTAGGTCAAACCCTCGTGACCTGGAGCCTCGGCTTCGTGGGACTGGGGACCAGAGATGCAGGCAGGGAGTCTAACAGGAGAGGCACATAAAGCTCAGACCCTGCAGGGCTACACTCTGGGTGTAAAGGCCCACGAGACACAGGCCTGCTGTGCAGAGGGGAGAGCCCAGGAGACCAGACTGTTTTGACCTTTTCATTGGATGGAGGGGAAAGATGGTCTCTCCTGAGAATTCATAACCCCACACCAGCTCCCAGGTGGGTTTAAAGCCCAAATTCATGACCCCTGGGCAGGTCAAGGAGGATGGTGACTTGGACTGAGGAACGAAGCAGAGGGATCCGGGGGAGATTTGGGAATTCAAAAGTAAACAGGACTTGGTGATGGATTAGACCATGCGTTGAGGAAGCGGGAGGTGACAAAGGTGCCTTCTACGTGTCTTGCTTGCCTTGGTGGGTGGATGACAGCATTGTGTCTTGGAAGACAACTGGATTTGGGAGGGAATATGAAGACCTTAATCTTGGACCACGCTAAGTTTGAATTGCCTTTAAGAGGTCCGAGATGCGGGGTATAGAGTTGGATATATGTATCCGACGCTCAAAGATTTCTGGACCAGAACTATAAATCTGGGAGCCGTCTCTCCAAGAAGATGATCATTGAGTTGGGTGAAATTATCAAGGGAGATAGAAGAGTCAAGTGAGAGGAGAGAAGGCCCACTTCTCCTGGAAGAGCTCCAGCTTTGACTCAGGGCAAGCCTGGAAGGGAGACAGGTGGTGGAGGAGAAAAGCCAGGCATGGATGCTGCCGTGAACATCCAAGAAAGAGAGGGTTGCCGGGGAGACGTGGCGAGGGCTGTCAAAACTGCTGAGAGATCCCGACTTCCCTGGCGTCCACTGTTATGACTCTGCGCTTCCACTGTGGGGGGCATGGGTTCGATCCCTGGTCGGGGAACTAGGATCCCACATGCCTCGAGGTGCGGCCAAAACAAAAACAAAAAACAAACAAACAAACTGCTGAGAGGTCGAATAAGAGAGATGGAAACATCGATTGCATTTGCAGTATCGCAGTTGTGGGTGGCCTTAGCATGGGTGTTCCCGTGGGACAAGGGGACAAAGAAAACAGACGGAGAGTGAGAGGGAGGTGAAGCACTGGCGAGCTGAGCTGCGAAGGCCAGAGGGAGGGCGGCTGCGGGGAGATGTGGGCTGGAGGGAGGGCTTTTGAGGGGGAGGGGTGTGAGCATCGTTGCCAGGAGGATGGGAGGACGGGGCGGACAGAAGGGAGAGGCTGAGTATCTGAGAGAGAAGGGACTCGTGATGGTGTATGTTTCCTGCAGAGGCACCAAGGGTTAGGGTCCAAAACGCAGCGACTGGCTTGACACAGCGGGAGGAGGGAGGATGTCGGCCCTGATGGAGGGGGCTTCCAGGTTGGGGGCAGTGGGCTGTGAGAGTCCTTGCTTCCATCTCCTCTGAGAAGCAGGAGGTGAGGCCACCGACTGCACGTGTGGAGGTGAGGAAGGAGATAGTGGGGGCTGGAGGTTTAAAGACTGTGGGGAGTGTTTGGAAAAGGGAGTCATTCCAAGGGGTGGGAGAGAGAGTGACCTATCTCTAGGGCCCATTCATTCATCCATCCATCCATTCGTTCATTCGTTATTGACTTGACAAATACGGCTGTGTGCTGACTGTACCAGGCACTGTGTTCTGGGCCCTGGGGATACCTCGGTGAACAAAAAAGGAAAAAAAAAAAATCCCTGCCCTCATGGAGCTTACCTTTTAGATGTGGGAAACATAGTAAATGAATGAATATGTAAAGCATGTGTGTGCTGTAAGATGATATAATAAGCAGAATCAATATGTAAAGTATGAGACTGCTGGTGGGAATATAAGTTGGTGCAGCCACTATGGAGAACAGTATGGAGGTTCCTTAAAAAACTAAAACTAGAGCTACCATATGATCCTGCAGTTCCACTCCTGGGCATGTATCTGGAGAAAACTCTTAATTCGGAAAGATACGTGTGCCCCAGTGTTCATAGCACTATTTACAATAGCCAAGACATGGAAGCGACCAAAGTGCCCATCGACAGATGAATGGATAAGGAAGATGTGGTGCATCTGTACCGCAGCCCCCCTCTGTTGCCCTCACACCTCATGATGCTTTGTGTTCCTACCTTGCCTGTTGTTGTGTCTTCCGCCTCCCTGCCAAACTCCAGCTCCCTCTTCTTCTTGCTGTGATAGAATTCCGTGTAAACAGAGAGAGAGGAGAATCTGGAGATGGGACCTTCTGGAACTAAAGAGCATCCTTCGTAGTGGAGAAAAGTGGTGACCACTGTTTTGGCTGCTCAGAGATTTTGTTTTCCTTTTGTATTGTTCTTGACTCTGTTCTAGGTGGTTTAGGTTCTGGAGAGGAAAGATGGTCACAGTGAGAATCCCTTAAAACTCTGGGCACAAACCATGTCAGGCCACTGCTAGAACAGTCGTACCTTAAACCGCAAGGGCCCTTGGAGAGGAGCCGGCCTTGCTTCTCAAGGGACAGGGTCTCCCCTGAGGTGACCCCATTTGTGAGCATATTGCTCTCTGCTTTTGTTTCTGTCTCCCCGTGAGGAACCCACCCAGGGCTCTGACCATTTCTTAACCTGTGTCCCTGCATCCAGATCTTTTATGGATGCCTGGAACAGTTTATCAGAACGATAATGGTAACTGCAGTTCCTGGGCCCTCTGTGTCAGCTGCTGTTGACAGGTGGGCACCATTATTGTCCTCATCCAGGTAAGGAAACTGAGACAGAGCGCTTAACAAACATGCCCACTGTCAAGTACACGTGCTAGCGTGTGACAGACGGGATTTGACCTCCTGCACCTCACCCTCCTCACCGTGTTTTATGAGCCTTATCTCATCTGATAAGGGGATGCTCATAATTACTGTTCATTACAGACGGGCAAAGCTGGCCGGGAAGGATGCAGGCGTCTGGCCCAGGTGGTCCATGTGGAAGATTCGAGCAGACCCCGAGCCCCTTCTTAGCACCCCAAGCTCCTGCCTCCGTGCTGATGAGACAAACGGATGAAACCCAGTCTCGACCCCGGCCTCATGAATCCCGGTGTGGCAGCTTGTTTGCATTCGTTAGTTAATTCGTTTTCCAGACAGAACCACAGACCAGTGTCCCTGCCTCCTTGCCAGTGTGTCCACCCCGGGGGTCTGACAGCCGCCCCAGGCCGCCTCCAGCCCCCGGCTCAGCTGAGGCAGGAGAAGGGCTGGTGGCCAGGATGAGGGGCCTGCGGGAGGACAGCGGCCTCCCCCGGGGGCCGAGGGGGCGCCCAGCTCCCCGGCTGGAGCAGGCGCATGAAATCCGAACTCTGGAGGGAAATTTACTGCACAATAAAGGAAGAATGCCCCGCTTTGGGGACAATTAAAGCCACATTACTGTGGAATTACAGAGGACGCCTGGGGAATTAGCCAAATCCAAAGCAGCCAGAAGCACCAGGGCCAAGAAATGTGGGGCGTTTACATGCAGGTCCTCCTCCCACTTGTACAAGAAACCTGTCTGGTTCCCAAACCCCCTAATTTTAAGGCAAGAAAAAACATCAAAAGACTTTACCTGAGGGGAACTATCGTCATTAAACAACCCCTGCCCAGCCCAGCCCAGCTTGTGCCTTAAATAGTTCTCTTCTGGTTACAAAGCCAATCAAGTCACTGGTGGAGGTCCAGGGGGCAGAGCTAAACCCCACCGTTTGCAGCTGGGAAAGCAGGATGATGCCGGGATTCTGAGCTGGAGCCAATCAGAGTTCCCTTCCAGTTCCTCTCTGGGAGCCATGGGGGCTCAGCCTGGGGCCTCGATGTCCTCACCTGTAAAATGGGCATGAGAGGGCCTGATTCATGTGCTCTTTGTGAGATGTCAGGTGGATAAAGTATGTAAGATCAGGGACCTAGTCCTTCACTTTTTTATTTTGTGACTTCCTTTTGTACATTGTGGGGCGTTTTGAAGAGCAAGTAGGTTTGTGCTAGTTTTCCATCCGCGCCTCCTGTGGAGAGGAAGGGGGTTAAAGAGATGGTTTCTTTCTTTTTTAAAAAATTTTATTGAAGTATGGTTGATTTACAATGTTGTGTGAATTTCTTCTCTACAGCAAAGTGATTCAGTTATACATATATATGCATTCCTTTTTATATTCTTTTCCACTATGGTTTATCATGGGATATTGAATATGGTTCCCTGTGCTACACAGTAGGACCTTGTTGTTTATCCATCCTATATATAATAGTTGGCATCTACTAATCCCAAACTCCCAATCCATCCCTCCCCCACCTCCCCTCCCCCTTGGCAACCACAAGTCTGTTCTCTATGTCTGTGAGTCTGTTTTTGTTTTGTGAATAAGTTTGTTTGTGTCATATTTTAGATTCCACATACAAGTGATATTATATGGTATTTGTCTTTCTCTTTCTGACTTACTTTGTTTACTATGATAATCTCTAGGTCCAACCATGTTGCTGCAAATGGAATGATTTCATTCTTTTTTATGGCTGAGTAATATTCCATTGTATATAGGTACCACATCTTCTTTATCCATTCATCTATTGATGGGCACTTAGGTTGCTTCCATGTCTTGGCTGTTGTGAATAGTGCTGCTATGAACATAAGGGGGCTGTATCTTTTCGAATTATAGTTTTGTCTAGGTATATGCCCAGGAGTGGGATTGCTGGATCATATGGCAACTCAATTTTTAGTTTTTTGAGGACCCTCCATACTGTTTTCCATCATGACTGCACCAATTTACATTCCCACCAACAGTGTTGGAGGGTCCCCTTTTCAGGGAGCTGGTTTCTGAAGTCACTAGTCGGGCAGCTTGGGCTGTCTAGGGCTGGGGCCCCTTCTGGAGGCCTCCACACCCCTGCACGCGCGTCCCTCACCTCCATGGCATGCCTTGAGGGCAGTGTCACTGCTCCACGGATGAGGAAGTAAGGGGGACACAGCTTAGTAAGGTGCCAGGAGGGACTTCGTGATCCCTGCCTCGGGGGAGGTTGGGAAGAGTCATGACAGCGTGGGTGTCTGGTGCTACTTTGGTGAATAGACACAGCTCCAGGCTACTCCCCTGCCACTGTCGTAGTGGCTAAAGTGCTTCCCGATGGCCAGGTGGAAGCCGTTCCATCTTTGAGTACTGCCCTCAACTCCTGCCTCCTGCCCTCCGCTCCCCTCTGCCTGCGTGCCTCATCCTTCAGGCCGCGGCCTGGCATTTGTTCTCTGGAGCTCCCAGGGGTCCCTCACCTCTTCTGGACACATCAGTGCTCTAGCACCCTCGTTCCTGCCCACTTGGGGGTGAGGCCTGAAGGAGGGGACAGCCTTTTGTGTTAACACTGCGGGACTCAGTCCTGAAGCCAAGCAGCAGAAGAGAGTTCAGCCACCTCCTGCCTCCTGTGTACCCTGCTGGTTAGCGGGGCTGGAGTTCCCACGGGGATTTCGACACATCCGGGGGACCCTCAGCAGCCGTGCCCTCTGGGTGCTGAGACAGAGCAGTGCAGCAGAACCTCTCCGCTTGTTAGTGAGCTAGGCATTCGGCCACACTCTTGGCGCTGAGAACAATTTGGAGGAGGAGAGCAACGGGGCTCACTCATCACAGGACCCTCCCTTTCCCTGTAAGGGCCAGTCTCCTGTGTGATTCTTGCTTGGGAGCCTCAGCACGACAGAGCCAGCAAGCCAGTGGGATGGATTATTCCTAAATCCAGGGGAGATGTTTAAGATGCTCAACAACCAGGACTTCCTGGCACAAGCCGTCACAGAGATGCCAGCTGCATACAGCTGCATCGGTGCATTTCTGCAGAAGGTCGGTCTGCCCTAACGCCTTTGAAACCCCGAAAGAGTGGCTGGTTTTTAGCTAAGCCGTTGCTGTCCTGCTGTCGCTGTGCTGATCCGAGAGCCCTTTCAGAAGGTGCTCAGCTGCGGAGCCGTCGTCTGTCCACGAGGAAGAGGCGGCTGTTATCCCCAGGCTGCTTTCCCTATAGCTATAGCTGATAACACGGGACCTCATTCCAGAAGGACCATTTGGATTTGTTTTCTGCAAATAAATCCCCCACGTTTGCTGGAAGCTCTTCTGCTGTCTCCTTCTGACTCAGGATCATTTACAGCCTGGAGGATTTCTCAGGACACCCCCCCTTCCACTAACTCACACATAAGAATGTTAACAAGTCCAGTTGGAGCCTCAAACCTGGAAGGATCTCGCAAGCCCAGAGGTGGAACTGTGTCTCCCCGTTTAGGGTTGCTGAGTTGGAAGGGACTTCACCTGGTTCGCCCTCCTCCTCAGAGCCAGCGTCTCCTGTACTGTGTCCCTCTACTCGAATGCCTCTACTTGCCTTGAAACGGCAAGATCGCTCCCTCCTGGGGGCGGCCCATTCTAGGTCAGCTGGAATCAGCTGTTCCCTGTCACTCCCTCTGTCCTGTGGTAGGCCATCTACCTTCTTCAGTGACCTGGTGTTTATTTTAAGTCTTCAATTGTGATCTCATCAACTCTTGACTGGTATCTAAACAAATTATACCCACTGGTTTGATTAAGATAACTGGATTCAGAATTGGGGTCCAGAGTTTAATCGGTTCTACCACAAAGCATGTCCTGATGAAAATGGACTTTTTTGGGTAAAGAGTTTGGGCCATTCTGATCATAACTGCCTTCCTCCTCCTGTTTTTCCCTGGACGGTGGCGAGATTCCACGTGGGATCTTTGCATGTGATATTGGGGCATGCTGGGGACCACCGGGCCCCTGGAGAGCCTGGTGGGGACCGAGCGGTGGCCCGTCTGCTCAGCGTTGGTGGTGGTGTCCACCAAGAACACTTTCTGGGTCATCATGAGACAGGTGGGGACCTGGGACCTGGGACCCTTTGCTGCAGTGCTTGCATCTGGACTCCTCAAGCAACAAAATGCAAAGAAACTATAAGGAACTAAAAATAACTGCAGGCGTGCACAGTTGGGGCAAATTATGGACAGTAAGATACAAAAAGACCAAAAGAACCCAACTGCCACTTCTGAAGAGTGGGGAGCAAAAGCAGGGCACTGCACAAGCCCCCTCCACACACCACCCCCAAAGGGATGGGCAGACCACCTCAGCCACCCCTCTGGCCCGACCCCTGGGCCCATCCCCACCCTTACCCCACATGAGGAACCGGCCTGCCCTCCCCCTTGGGGAGCGAGCAAGGGCACTTGTTACTTGTTTTCGATCCCTTGTGCTGCAGCATGAGTCCCAATAAAGCCTTGCCTGAATTTCTTTTTTTTTTTTTTAACGTCTTTATTGGAGTATAATTGCTCTACAATGGTGTGTTAGTTTCTGCTTTATAACAAAGTGAATCAGCTATACGTATACATATACCCCCATATCTCCTCCCTCTTGTGTCTCCCTCCCACCCTCCCTATCCCACCCCTCTAGGTGGTCACAAAGCACCGAGCTGATCTCCCTGTGCTATGCCTTGCCTGAATTTCTTGTCTGGCTTCTTATCAAATTCTATTGATTAAGGAGGCCAAGAACCCTGGTCAGGGTTCAGATGGGCAGGATCTTGCCCTTCTCTCACATCTCCACGTGGTCTCAGGCAGGGGATTTCTGTTCTCATGGAGCTGATGGAGAAAGAGAAGTGGTTAGGGCAGAACAGGCTGGCACAGACCACACAGGAACTGGAGAATCAGACAACCCTTGGAGTTCAGAAAAGCCCGAACAGCCCCCCTCCCTCCTGGTCCTGATGAATTGAGGGACCCTCTTAACCTCTTCTGGGATTTTCAGGTGCCAAGAAGATCAGAGTTACCTTTGATAAAAAACTGTTGTGCCGAATCACACATCTTGGGCAAAGCACAAATTTGATGGGGATCCGGAAGGTGACAAGGATAGGACCACCCTGCAAAACTTGGCACAGACTTTCACTCAAAAGGGCTTGTTGAAATTCCAATTGAACTGGGCGTCCTGTGTTTTTATTTGCTAAATCTGGCAACCCTCATTGGAGAGTGCATTAGGAAACGAGAAGTCACGTTTGTGTTGACCAGAAGGGGCCCACGGGGACCCCGGCTTCAGCCTGTCCCCATCCATCCACGAACCGGAACCTCCATCTCTTGGGCTCACACGTGCAGTGTCACATCCCTGGGAGCAGTGTAGGCTGCAGCCGAGGCTGGTCTCTGGAGCTTCCAGCCCAAGTCAAAGTTAACTGCAGAGTTGAATTCAGTAACTGGTCCAGCAGAGAAGTGCACGGCCGTGGCACGGTGGGGAAGGAAGTGGGAAAGGGATACCGGGAATCGCGTGTTTTCCTGCCTGGTGTCGGGGAAATAGAATCGGCTGCAAGTCATTAAACCGCCTCACTGCCAGCCGCTGGAGTCTGCAGCCTGGCATGTGCCAGACTCGGCGATGGGACCCATTACAGATGGGAAATGACTCCGGGGAGCAGGGGCCAGGCTTGGCTGGCGCGGCCGGCAAATCAGCCCTCATACGTCTGTTTAATAAAGTACTGGGACAGTGTACACCACCTCTGGGGAACACGGGTTGGAAGGCAGCCCCTGTGCTGCTGGACAGGCATCTGGGCAGGGTGGGGAGGCCACAAGGAAAGAGAGTCTCGCGCAGCAAGCAGAGCTGCTGGGGCAGTTTTGCTCACCCTCTTCGCCTTTGAAAAGTCTCAGCCTTGGGGAATGAATTCCAGCAACCACGGGGTTTACCGAGCTTCTTTCTGCCCACGGCCATGCCACCTCACAGCACTGGAGGTCTGGAGAGAGCTCCCTAACGAGTTCCAGGTCCTTGGCAAGGTCTCTCTGCCTGTTGGAGCCTCGTTTTTCTCATTTCTTCTGCGACAAGAGGGTAAACTAGTAAAACTTTGGAAGCCCCCGGCAGCCCTTCGGAGGATGACATCTCCTTTCCCGACCGGGGTGGTGGATCTTGGGCATGGCCGGGGGTGTGGTAGTGAGGTGTTTATGCAGGGCCGGCTGTTAGAAGGGAGAAGCAAGACTTGTAGCCTCTGGACCTTTCTTTGGAAACCAGTACCCCTGAGGGCAAGGGAGCTGGCATCTTGTAGTCAGTGGGCGGCCGCGGAAGGTTCCAGAACAGGGTAGTGACAAGGTGAGAGGAGGGTTGGAAGAGGGATCTGGGGTTGGGGGTGGGGTGACTGGGGTTGGGAAGGCCATACGGTGGGCCGGGGCTCAGGTCCCTGAGGGAGCGGCCCGGGGCGGGGCCTTGGGAAGGGAGGATGTGAGGAACTGGGCCGCAGACAAAGAACTGAAAGAGCTCCTCCCGGCTCACCAAAGCGTCCCCGGCATTTCCTCCACCGAGAAGGATGTTTGTGCGGCAGGAGCCCTGAGTTATCCCTCCGCAGCAAAAAGCCTGGGAGACGTTGGGAGGGATCGTTTCAAAGCCTTCGGGGGAGGTGCAGCGGCCAAAAAAGGGCAGGGGAAAGAAAAAGCTACGATGTTTACAGAGAAAAAAAGTCAGTGGAAAAAATGACGGCGAGGTCAAGCTGATTCGGGGGATGGCCCTGTGCGGTCCCCTCGGGAGGGGCCGGTCGCCTGCACAGACCTCGGGGGAGAAAGCCACCAGGCCTGTCACCCTGTGACCCCGCATCCCGCCGTGGCCCCAGCCCAGCCCACGAAACGCCCCCTCCCGTCCGCTCGCCATCAGCCTGTGCACGGAGATCCCGTGCATCCGCCTTCTCGCTGCCCGACTGGAGTTCACATTTCTGCTCGCAGACCTCAGATGTAGTCCGCTCCCCCCTCCCCCCTCCCCCCCCCCCCCCGCCCCCCAGGCCCTGCTCCAGAAGCCCGGGAGGGTCTAGCTGGGTGGGGACGACAGCTCCCAGCAGCTCTTTTGTCTGCTGTCCTGACAAAGGGGCCTGGACTTTCCCAAGCCCCACAGGTGTGAAGAGCTTGTTACCGGGGTGTTTGTTCAGCCCTTTTAGTGGCCTGAAGGACTGTTGACAGAGGGTCCCTTTGTGTGCAGGCTCGGCTAAAGCTCTCTAAGCCCTTGACAAACACAGGCCACTTCTCTCCCGGGACTTTATCAGGAACCATCTAAAGCCTGCCTTGGCCGCTAGGAACTCCAGCCTCCTGGACGGACACCAGGGACAGGGTTTTGAAAGCATTTCCCAGTTTTTCTTTCCTTTTCATTTTTCCTACCACCTTGATCCACCTCTTGGCCATTCTGTTTCTGATAGCAGAGATAAAGCACAGGTCTGGAGTCAGAGATTTTGTTTTCAAGTTGGAGCTTAAAAAAAAAAAAGTGCTGTGGCTTTGCAGGCCTTCTGTCTCCCAAGAGGAGCTGCCATCAAAGACACTTCCAGAGAGGTCGGTGGGCCCCTCCCTGTGAGAACTTGGCTTCAGGGGGGCTCTTGGCCACCCCCCAGGGAAGTTCCCTCTTGCTAACTACCCTCCTGGAAGTCCTTTCACCAAGCTCCCCCCATCAACCCCCCACCCAACCCACATGCCCCGAAGTGGACCACCTTCTCCCTCAAAATGGTTTCCTCTGCCCAGTACCCTGGAGGTTCAGTCCTTCTGGACCAGGTGGTCAGCACTCCTATCAGCTAGTCTCCTTCTGAGGCTACTCCCCTGCTGAAGGCCCCCATCATCTCTACCTTGAACTTGTGGAAGTCTGCAGGGTGACCCCTCAGGGCTCTGGTTCCATCACGCCCCATCTCTGACCTGCCCGCCAGCTGAGAATGGTCTTACTGCCCTTCCTGCCACCCTGCCACCCACCCCACTCAGTCCCACCCCTGTGGCTAGTTTGCAGCTGGAGCACACTCCCCCTGAACTCCTGAAAGCTTCCCTGCTGGCTAGAATCCGCCCTTTATCTCCAGGAGTTTGGGTGTCACGCAGCCATAGACTTTTAGGGCCAGGAAAAAACTCAGAGATCATCAGACCCAATGTCCTCATTTTCCAATGAGAACACGGAGGCTCAGAGAGGCCAAGTGGGCTTTCCAGGGGCACACGCCTGGGTGAGCCGCAGAGCCAGGACTAACGCTTAGGTCCCAGCTCTCCCAAATCAGGTCCAGTTCTCTCGCTTCTCGTCCTTGCAGCCTTGTGACATTGTATCAGTTGAGTGCCATTTGAGTTTACTTAATCGTAACTACACTCACGTGTGAGACTCTAGGTCCTTGCCTTCACACATCTTTTTTCTCCTCTGCACGTTCTGGGCCAGTGGTCCTCAGAGTGTGGCCCTGGGACAGGCAGCGTCACCTGGGAACTTGTTAGCAGTGCAGGTGCTCAAGCCCCACCTACAGCCCTAGTGAATCAGAAACCCGTGGGCCTGAGGCTCAGCTGTCTCTGTTTTGGCAGGCAATCCTGGTGATTCTACACACCCGTGTTTGAGAACCGTCCCATGTCGGGGTCTTGGAAGGGGATTGGTGGCTTGGATTGAAAACCAGAAGTGGAGAGAAGGAAGAGGGGGGCATAGTCTGAAAGAGCGAAGTGCAGTGATATCAGCCCTTTACCGGCTGTGCTTCCCAACTCAGGTTGGCACAGCGAAGGGGCTCTGTTAATATTCGTTGAATGAAGAAATGAACAAGCAATCGTGCCGAAGCGTGCAATGTCATGGGGTGTCATTGGTGGTCCCGTCTTATGTCTTTGCAATGTCGGAGGTTATCATTGGCGGCCCCGTCTTACGTCTTGAGGTGTCACGTCTTTCCTCTCGTGTTCTCTCTGGGAATTCCCTGGAGTCCCATGGAATATCCTCACCTCACCTGGGCACTGTCACACCCAGCATGGACTTGTTGACTTTTCTTCTAGACAAGCGAGTTGTCCAGTTCTCCTGGCCATGTCTAGGTGGTGCATTCCAACACTATTTCAGATTGAAGTTGACACAAGGCACTCCACAAATGATTGCAAGCCCTTGAGCCTTGGCTGGAACCAAATGACTCCTGTGAGATGCTTCTAGTCTCTTAGCAGCCGCCCAGTCTCTCTGGCTCACTCCAGCTGGTCACCACTGCGTTATATGGGCAGCTGATGTCTCTGGTGACAACCTTTAAGCCCTATGTTCAGGGGGAAGGGGTAGTTCTTGGAGTGAAGTGACAGTGACAGCAGCATTAACCAGACTTTTTCATACCAGGTATCTCTGCGAGGGTGGGGATCACCTCTGTCCTGCCCACTGTTCTATTCCAGCGCCTTGCCTGGTGCTTGGAACGTAGTAGGTGCTCAGTAAGTATCAGCTGAGTGAATAAATAAACCCATGAGCTCCCAGATTTGCCATTAGTAAAATGAAACCTATAGTCGGGGATTTGATTGTTTTGCAGATCTATCTACATGAGCGATCATTTCTCTTATGCCCAGCTCACCTGTAAGACACGAAAGGATAGGGGCCCCAGAAATGCTTGGGTGGGTCCCGCCTCAGCCCCTGTCCCAAAAGGAGCCCTCTGAGAGCCCAGTTCAGTGTCCCCAGGTGCTGGCGGGAGCCAGGTGTGTGGGGAGCGGTGAAATCTCAGCCTGGTCGTCTCACTAGACGCTGAAACTGGGCTCAGAGAAGCCACCACTGGAGCGGAATACTTAACATTTATAAACAAGGGTCAAACAACTTCTAAGTAAACAGTATACCAAGTAGAGTAGCAAAATAATAAATAAAAGGAAATACAAACTGCCCCAAACTCTTAAAAATAACTCAAATATTTTTGTTATTCTGAACCAGTCGTTTCAGAAGTTTCTTTTGAAACCAGACCTCTCCCCACTGCTCCATCACATACGCCCCGCCGTAAACTCTCCCCTTCACCTCCCTGTGGGCTCTCTCTCCAGAGTGCCTTCCACTCCAACTGATTTCTTTTCAATTTAGTGCCAATTCCACCAACCTTTGCTGCTGGTCTGTGGACCACCAGTGGCAGCGCCTGGATGCCTGTTAGAAATGCAGACTCCCAGGCCCCCGCTCTAGCCCTTCTGAATCAGAATCTGCATTGGAACAGGTTTCCTAGGGGTCCCATCTGCATGTTGCAGTTGGAGCAAGGCCAGCAAGAATACTTGTCTGTGCTCTGGTTCTCTTCTCAGGCCCTGCCTTGTCTACCTGGTCCCAGCAGAATGGCCTACCGACCATCAGTCCCTACAGCTCTGGGCACAGTTGGAAATTCCAGGTCTACTGTGTGGTTACCAGACGTCTGTCCATCTCCCTTCTGAGACAGAAGCACCCTGAGGGCAAGTGTCTGTCTTGTCTGCCGCCATATCCCCTGCACGCACACTCCTTTTATTTATTTTTATTTTTTTTTATTTATTTATTTGGCCGCCCCACACGGCTTGGGGGATCTTAAGTTCCCTGACCAGGGATTGAACCCGCGTCCTCGGCAATGAAAGCGCAGAGTCTTAACCACTGGGCCGCCAGGGAATTCCCAGAATCTGGCCCTTTTAAAGGCTTCAACTGGTGTTTGTTGAAGAAACAATTGTCTGTCACTCCCTGGGCAGCGTTTGAAGCTGCTGAGTTTGCTCTTAGAGGCAGCAGCAAAGGGTGTAAAGCTTTGCCTACCCTGGGAGGGGGGGTGATTCATGATCTCTCTAACCCAGGCTTTCTCCAACTTGGCACTATTAACATTTGGGGCGGGATCACCCTGTTGTACGGGCTGTTCTGTGCCTGGTAGGGATGTTCGGCAGCAGCCCTGGCCTCTGTCCCCGAGATGCTGGTAGCACCTCCTTTGGCAGTTGTGGCAACCAAAAATGTCCGTAGAGACATTGTCAAATGTCTGCTGGGGGACAGAACTGCCCGTGGTTGAGAACAGCTGCTCTAAGCCCTCACCCAGAATGTTCTGAACATTCTGTGGTGGTTGAGTAGGTCTTGTGGTCCTCACCCGGCAGCCACAGACCGAATTAGAAAAGGAATTGGTGAGGGAAGCGGCCCCTGCCCCCCCACCCTGTAAGCGCCCGTCGTGTCCCCACCCGCCCCGGTGGCCTGGACTTGTGGAAATGCGTCGCTGATCACGGTAGGTCTGAGAGCTGCGCTTTCCCGGGCACTCGGGCAGCTCAGGGCTGGGGGCTGGTTTCTTGCCTACAAAGCCCCCAGCCTGCAGATGGAGCATACGTGGGCCAGTTATGTGGGGCGGTTCGGCTGCAGATATAGAAATCCAAAGTTCCCTGCTGGGCGGCAGAACTAACCTGGGCAAACTTCTTGAAAGAATTGGCCTCTAGGCAGGGGAGAATGTTAGGATCGATCCTGTGTGCGGGGAGGGTGGGCAGGGCCCTGCACCAAGCCCAGAGCTCTGAGGGGGCCCATCGCCCAAGGCCCGTCCTGTTCCACAAGAGCCCCTGAGCCACATGGAGTTTAGGGGAGTCAGGACCCGAGTTGCTGAGAGACAGGGCCAGCATCCGGCTTAGCAACGTCTGCCGATTCTTTCTGGGCCTGGGAGAGCCCTGGCGGGATTGGGGGTTAGCTCATCGCCTGGCCTTTCAGGAGAGGGCCAGCATCTGTGTCTGGTAAACTCATCAAACCAGTGGATGCGATTCAGCCCCCATTGTGTACGGGGTCCCAGGAGGAGTCCAGGGCGTCCTACTGTGGCTTGTTCTCCTTAGAGCACTGCAGTCCGCTCGAGCAGACAGGAGCTAAATCAATGAGTTAAAGCAGCAGGACAAGTTTAAAGTAGTTCAAAGCAACAAGAAAAATGTCACAAATGCCACGAGGCTGTGCCTTGGTGGAGGGTGTCATCCTGGCAGACCACACAGTCCTCCATCTGTCCTGCGTTTCTACCTATCGACCTACCTAACCTGTCCACCCACCCACCCGTTCGTCCATCCACCCATCCACCCATGCATTCACCCATTCATCTACCCATCATCCGTCTATCCTCCCACCCACCCATCATCCATTTATCCCCCTACTCAGCCACCCACTCCTCCATCCACGTGTCCATCCACCCACCCACCCATCCATCCATCCATCCATCCATCCATCCATCCATCCATCCACCCATCCATCCATCCATCCATCCATCCATCCATCCACCCATCCACCCATCCACCCATCCATCCACCTTCTCTCTTGCTTTCTTATTTTTGCGCTCTCTCATTATATATTGGGGTCCGCTCTGGCCTGGAGGATATAAGGGCGAACACTGTCCCCGTCCTCCAGGAACCAGCACGGCTGAGGGGAGCGTCTGTCCCATTTTATCTAAGAGCTTGCTGCTAAGAGTGACCATCTGCCCCTCCCTCCGTGAGACTGGGAGCCCCTGTGTCCCTCACGGCCTGTGGCACAGGACCTGGCACGAAGCTGGAGCGCCTGCATGTGTGTTGCTTGAACTCCCTGGGGGTAGTGAGGGGTTGGACAGTCCAGGTTGGTGGGAGAAGTTTGTAGACGCTTAAGGAATGGTGGCGACAGGCATATGTTAAAGGAAGACTTAGAGGACCTTTTGAGGGGAGAGGAAAATGGGACCCCACCTCCTGGGCCCCTTTCCCTGCCAGGTTTCTGGTTGGGGGGCTGGGGAGCTCGCGTCCCTCTCTCCTGCCCCACGTTTTGCCCCTGGATCTGAAATGCAACCACACGCGTGATGTGTCCTTGGCGATCCCCACGTGACAGCTGAAGGGGAGGGCACAGAGCTTGGGGGCCAGGCCAGATCAGCTCCCTCTGGGTGGCTGGGAGACCCCTGGACAGGACGCGGCACCTCGAGGGGCTCCTTATAAGCTGTGCTGCCCTCTGCCCTCCCTTCTCTCCCGGGCTGACCTCTTCGTTCTCACAAAGCTGCCCTTTCCTTCCCGCCTTGAAATCTGATAATGAAACTAATACCCAATATTTTTGCCTCCAAGAGAGGCAGGAGATAAACAGGAAGGCGTGAGGGATTAAGGTGTCTTTCCAAGGAAGGGGCAGGGGACAGGCTGGGAGCTGGGCGACACTCTGTGTGGAGCCGAGGGATCCAGATGTGAGCTGCTTTGCCTGATGCATTTTTCCATTTGTGCAGAGAAAATAAAACAAAGAGAAAAGAAAACAAGCCGTAAAATACTTTGCAGAAGGCTGAGCGTGGGCATTTGCCACTGATGTCCCCTGACAGCTCCAAGAAGAGGGGGACAGGGCGGGGGGCGGGGGGAGCACTGTCTTTTGATGTTTGGCCTCTGAGCTTTCTTTTGTGTGACCAGTTGTTTGGGAAGAGCTTTTGCTGGTGTAAGGTGCATATGGAAGGGAGATACCAATCAGAGGTTCCCCCTGGGGTGGGGAAGGGGGGTGCTGAGCTCCCAGGAGGGAATGGGGGAATAGCTGGACTGACTGTACAGATGTGGGCGCAGGCTTAGCATCTGCCTCCGAGAAGGGTCAGAAGATGCAGCTACTGAGGCCTTTCCTGTACCCGAGAGGCCTGAAGAAGTGATGCCCCGGTGATCTTTCCAGATCCCTGTGACTTCTGTCCTAGTAGGAAAGATCCAGATTCTAAGCTGTAGTCTAGAGCCAGCTGTTCCTTCCAGAGATGTGGGTCCTTTCCTCTGGGGCAGTGGGCCAGGAGCCAGGAGACCTGGGTTCTTGTCCTGGACCCCCATTTACTGGCTTGGTGGTCCTAGGTCGCTTGATCCCTCTGAGCAGCCCCCTCTCACCCTAGTCTGGCTGAGTGAGTCCACAGTGACAATGAACTTGCATCTTTCCCTGTGCTGGTGGGCAGGGCGTAGCTGAAGTTTCTTTGCACCTGATTGAACTCAGCCCCTAGGGCTGGAGGTGATGAGGGGATACTTGTAAGGCTCTTGGGAGTCATTCTCTGGCTTAATTTGGCTTCTGGATGCTTCTTCCAGACTTCAGGCATAAGCTGAGGTCTTTTCTCTTGTATCACACACAGCGTCTCCTCTAGAGCCCTCATCCATCTCTACTTGTAAACTGTGTGTGATTTGAAGGGTGATTCTAGGAAGAATATTTAAAGAAGCTTATCATAACATCAGAGAGAAAAATTAAAGAGGCAAAATTTTTTTAAATCACATAAGTAATATGTGAATAAGAAACTGGTAAAAATATTTGCAGCTTGGATGTAAAAAAGACAAATGGTTTTTAAACCATCGTCTATAAGAGCACTAGACATCGTAAGAAAAACACCCACCTTTTTTGAAATCTGGGCAAATGGCATGAACAGGCAATGCATACACACACAAAAAGAAATATAAATAGAAAAGCAAACACATGGAGAAATGTCCAATCTCACTGGTAATCAAAGACATGCCATGCAAATTAAAATTGTGTGTGTTTGTGTGTTTTCCAGACGAATTGGCAAAGGCTAAAAAAAAAGAATGCTGATACCAAATGCATATTGTTATTCTTTTCTAGGGTGTGGAGAAATAGGAACTCTCATATCCTGCTGGTGGGAGAGTAAACTAGGACAGCGTTTCTTGAGGGCAATTGAGATCCCGAGTTAAGAACACCAAAATTTAACCTGGCGATTCTGCCCTGAGAAATTTACCGTACGACAATCATCAGAGCAGAGTACAGATATGCATGTTCAAAGGTGGTTACCATTGTGTTGTTTGTAATAGTGAAAAACTGGGAATAACTGCCCAATCTGGGAAGGCCCTGCTTTTAACTGCATCAGCTTCTGATTCCAAGGAGCCCATTTCGTGTATGCATACAGTGGAGGACTTTCAAAACTATGAAGGACATTATCTGACATAAAAAAATGTTCATCATTATGAGAAAACTGGCTTGGAAGCGAGAGGTACAAGTATGATCCACGTGTGTAGGAAAGAATTAAATAGCTCCACAGCTGAGCAAATGTTAATTAAAGCCTGCAAGGAGAGACCCAGTATTAACAGCAGTTGGTGGAGATTCGAGTGCGATTTTTTTTTTCTTTAACTTTCTGCTTTTGTTTTTCAAGTGTCTGGTATTAAGCGTGTATTTCTTTAACAATTACATAAAATGCGATTTAAAACAAGCTTAGCACAAAAGCAAGGGCAAATCGTGTTGTAGAGTGCGCAAGATTAGGCCAGATTTAAGCTGGAGGCGTCCTGGAGTCAGAAGCCTAAAGAGGAAGCAGGGAACAGTGTCACAGGGTGATATGAAGAGGGCTGTGTAGGGGCTGTGCTGGATCCCTAGGGAGCTCAGACCCCACTGTGTGCAAGCCAGAGGTGAAGATGGGCCTGGAAGTGACATTGAAACCAAGACACGGAGGTTGAGAAGGATGCAGGCAGATAAGGAGGGGGCTTGAGAGCAGAGGGTCCGAGGAGGCAAGGAACAGCAAATGCAAAGCCACAGAGGGGACAGGTGAGGGGTCCTCACACGTGGCATGCTCCAGAAACTGACAAAGTTTGATACAGCTTGAAGCATAAGAGGAGAGAGGGGGATGATCAGAGCTACAGCGGGAGGGAGAAGCAGGACCAGTTTATTCAGAGCCTGGGAGGCCATGTTAAATGATTTAGATTTTATTCAGTGGGGAGCCACTGAAAGATTTTAAACAGGTACTGGACATCTTCAGATAAGTGCTTAGAACTCCTGCTCTGCTTACAATGTCGGGAGCTTGGAGGACTCAGCTCAGGTGACAGAGGGGCCAAGGCCTGATGGATGAAGAGCGGTGAATGGGTTTGGGGACGGCGCCTTAGGGTCCACATAGAGACCCCAAAGCAGAAGCCGGCAATGTGGATTTGGGAGACAGGAGCACAGAGGTGGGCACTGCCGTGAGGGGTGAACGAGGCAGACTGGGGAGAGCGTCAGAGCAGAGGGAAAAGGGTGCTGAGTCCAGAGGAGCATGTGGGGAACAGGCAGAGGGAAGCAGGATTAGGCAGGAGCAGGACAGGGGGGAGGCTGCTAAGGGCTTGTCCAGAGGACCCAGCGGCCAGGAGTGCGGGCCGCCACACCGCCACACCGTGGGAAGTCATGCAAGTTGATGGGGGGAGGGGAGAAGGTGCAGCGGGCCCCGAGCCCTCAGTGGCAGGAGGAGGCGTGGGAAAAGGAGAGTCCAGCCCAGTGGCTGGAGCTCAAGGAAGTGGGGAGCGTGCGTGGGTAGAGATGCTGCTCAAAAGCAGTGCAAGTGTCTGCTCCAGCTGCGGTGATCAGTTGGCACCCACCGGGGTGCTTAACCAACACACGTTTATTTCTCATAATTCGGAGGCTGGAGTCAAGAGCAAAGTGTGGGAAGGGTTGGTTTCTCCTGAGGCCTCTCTCCTTGACTTGCACCCCTGCCATCTCTCTGCGTGTCCAAACTTCCTCTTTATAAAAAGAGGATGCCAGTCAGATGGGACTGGGGCCCACCCTTATGTCCTTATTTTAATGTAATCATCTCCTTAAAGGTCCCATCTCCAAGATAGGTCCTCTACCAAGATGTCTCCCAATACAGCCCCGTTCCGAGGTTCTGGGGTTCGGGCTTCAGCACATGCATGGGGTGGGGGGAGACACAGTTCAGCCCACAGCAAGCAGGATTTGGGCACAAGGAGGATGCCAGCCACACCTCCCAACTCTGACTTGTGTGATGAGTGTGTGGGCCGGGGGGGAGTGGGGATCGTTTGAAGGAAGTGAACCCTCTCCACTGGAGAGGGAAGCAGCCGGCTGGCGACGGTTCAGGTACTGCCAGGTGGTCAGTACCCGCTGATGAATGCAAACAGGGGAGCCAAGGAAAAAGCTCCCGGAAGAAAGGCTGTCTCAGGGTCGGGCAGTGGAGGAGGGGGAGCTGGGGGGACGGGGTCTCCGGCGCCCCTCCTGACTCCGCTCCTGACCCGTGTCCCTGTCTCCCGTAGCCTGTAACTGCAACCTTCACGCCCGGCGCTGCCGCTTCAACATGGAGCTTTACAAGCTGTCGGGGCGCAAGAGCGGAGGCGTCTGCCTCAACTGTCGCCACAACACGGCCGGCCGCCACTGCCACTACTGCAAGGAGGGCTACTACCGCGACCTGGGCAAGCCCATCACCCACCGCAAGGCCTGCAAAGGTAGGCGGGGCGGGCCTGGGCCGCCCCTCCCTCTCCCGCCCCTCCCCTCTCCTTCTCCTCCTCCGGCGTTTCTTTTTTCTAGTCCCCACGCTGAGATCATCGCACGCACGCACGCACGCACGCACGCCTCCCAGGTATCTGGAGGTGTAAGTCGGAACAAAGGGGCAGTGGAGAAACGGCTCCGGGAGAAGAAAGGAGGTGGGATCCCCGCGAGGGTGCAGGGCTCCCGGGCCCCGCCCCGCCCCCTCCGTCGGCACAGGTGTGCCGCATACCGCAGGGCGGGGGTCATGTTCACCGGGCTTCCCGTCGGCACAAAGGACTCTCTTTCACCAAAACCAAGCAGATGCATTTCTTTGGATGTGTGCGCACCGCTCCCCCGCCTCCAGCCCCCACCACTCACACAGATGCGCACCTTCACTGTGATGTCGGCAACTGGGGGGCTGGGGGGGGGGCGGGGCTCAGAAGAAACATTTAATCCACCTGCAAATAGTTTCACTTCTCAGGACAAAAAATTAAAGGGAGATGGGGGACTCTATTTTTTTGTTCACTGAAGCAAGCAGTAATGTTTTAACTTTCTGCTGTTTGTTTTCTCCCACCAACAAAAATGAAGCGATGGTCAGATGACTCAGAGGAGTTGATGAAATGCCAGGGAATGTAGTGACATTGGGGGAGGGGAGAAGTGCTCTCCCCCCACCCGCACCCCCATTTGCTTTTGGGAATTCCAGGAACCAGGACTCTCCGGGTCCAAAGCGTGAGGCCTAGCGCCACGGCTTCCTGTGAGCATGGCTTCCCGAGAACATATTTATCTCCGAGGCCTCTTGGGCCACAAGCCAGCATGGCTGGGGTCCTCACATGGGCCTGTAAAGACCCTGACACCGGAGAGACACAAGTCACGGGAGACTTAGGCCCAGATGATGAGCTGCAGCAGGGAAACCCTCCTATGGCCACTGTTTAGCCTTGGATGAAGCCAAAGTATCATCCTCTTAACAGGAAATCCACCAGATGTTGGGCACTTGTGTGCAGGACCGATTACATAATTCGTGGGCCCCAGTGCAAAATGAAAATACGGGGCTTCTTGTTCAGGAGTTGCTAAGAATTTCAAAATGGCAAGCAGAGTTTCAACCAAGTGCGTGCCCTTCTGAGTGTGGGGCCCATGAGCCGGCCCTGCTTGTGCAGGACGCTGTTCTCCAAAAAACAGGTTCCCAGTCTGTCTCCTCGAGAAATCCCTTGGATTCCAAATGAGCAGAGATGAATAGGATGGCTTCCAACACACAAGCAAGCTCTCCTTCCAGATCTGTGGACTTAAGGCTGCCTCTGGTGGTTGTCGAGAGAAATTTAAGCATAAAGGTAGCTGGGCTGTTTCCACATTAAAAAACAACTGATCAGGTGAGCATCCCCCAGGAGACTTTGAGCAGGGGCTGAGAAAGTGACCTGGGCAAAGGGATCCAAGAAACGTCTACGGTGGCAGGAAGGCAGGGGCACCATGGAAGGAGGGCTTTGGGTTTTCAGAGAATGTAGTTGGAAGGTAGCCAACGCCTTGTGCCCAAGTGTTTGTTGTTTCTCTTCTACCGAAGAAATTGAAGTCAGGGTCTTGTAAACAACTGGTTGCACATAGATTTCGTGGGGATTTGGCCAAGAAAATTTAATCAAGAGGGGCCAGTCGGGTGAGCAGCCCTGTGCCCGCGGATGAGAAGGTCTGGGCTGTGTCTGGAAAGGCAGTGGTCACTTCCTGCCATGCCAGTTTCTTCTGTCAGAGCAGGAAAGGCATGTCCCCTGGAGAGTCAGGAAGGAGCAGGGCCTTGGTCATCTTGCCGTCTTGCCTGCTCTCCCTTTCGTCTGTTGCCGTGGGGAGGGATGAGGGCCATGTGTGGCCCTTCACTGCGGGGAGCGAGCTGTCAGGAGGCCACGGGGTGCTGGGAACCTGCAGATCGTCCTCCAGGGCTCTGCCACTCTAGTTAAATGGTGTGGAGCTGCCGGCTTCCTTTGCTGGTTTCCAGGAGGGACAGATGCAGGCAGATGAGGGTGTGGTCCTGTCTTATTTCAAATGCTTTGGCCAGCCTCGGTGGCTGGGTCCTTTCTCCCAGCCCTGGACAGCGACTGCTTTGGTGGTAACGCTGGGAGAAGAACCCATGGAAGAGGAGAAAATGTAAGGATGGAATCTGCTCAGGAGGACACTTGCTTATCCTTCTGGGGAAATGTGGCAGGAAAGGGTGGGACTCTCAGTGCCTCCTGATTGGTGAGGAAAGACAGTGCTTCAAGGATCCTGCCTCCTGATTGGTGAGGCAGAGCATTGCCTGAAGGGCCCTGCTTTGTGATTGGTGAGAAAATACAATGCCTGAAAGATCTGCTCTCTGATTGGTGAGAAGGAGAATGTGACCTGAAAGGTCTTGCCATTTCATTGGTGAGGAAAGGCATCTGTTGAAAGTTCCAGATCTTTCCCCTCAGCTCTTTTTTTCCTGGTGTCACCCCCTTAGGGGATATGGGAACTTTGAATCCACAGTTCCCCCACCAAAGAAAGACCCTGAGATCTTGGTGGGAACCAGCTGTAGGAGTTCAGATGCCGGCAGGGGGATGTGTACCCTTGAGATCTTCAGACAGGCGTCTCTCCATCACCCCGCCCCTGAGGAGTCCACTGTCTTGTCTTCCCAGGGCCGGATGGTTTAAGGAAATGGTTCCCTTAGTGGAAGCATTTGGTCCCAGCATTTTGATCTCAGATGGTTTGCTCTCAGGGGCTTCCAAAATCATGTAGATGTGGAGTCACCCCCAGCCCTGGCCCCATGGTAGCTCTCGGGTGAAGGCTGCACTTCCTTGCTCTGTTTCAGATGCATTTCATGGGGGAAATGGGACAACCAGCAGTGCCTCTTGACTCAAGTTGGCCGTTGACCTGAGGGTGCTTGGGAATGGCTATTGGGGCCCCTTTACTCCCAGGGTACCCGACTTCCCAGGGTCTGGGAGGAGCCCCGGGCAGGGGCTGAGGCCACCCATACACTGCTGGTGATTGGCTGACTCCCGACCTTGTTCAGTTGAGAGCAGGGGTGGACCCAGACAAGAACAGCTTGGAGCAAGGGTATTCCATCCCAAACATCATTATGCCATTCCCCCATTTGGGAAGTTTCATAGCAACAAATTTGTTGGGTTCTTTCTCCCCTCCCCTAGCTTAGAACCAGACTGGGGCTGGCAGGGCCGGTGCACACAAAGGGCTGTAATCAACATGCCCAGGAAGCAGGCGGCTGCACTCTCCGCTATTCAGCGCGATTTCACAGCACTGGGAAGGCCTCATTATGGCGTGGGCTGTTGTCCTATACAAAGTCAGACGAGATGAATTTCTCCCCTTTCTCTGCAGAAGGGTGTGTGAATGATACTCGTTCTGGAATCTGTCAAAAGATAGGCGGTTTTGTTTACCATTTGTCTTCTTTATGGACTTGGGGGCTCTTTCTCGTTAGAGCCGGCAGAGAAGACGTTACCATTTAACCATTTCAGCCGTGCCTCCCTTTAAACGATATTAATTTATCATCTCCCCAAACCATCTGTGATGGATAAAGACATTCCAGGAGTCTCCCGTGAACCGAATTGTGATGAGAATGAAGAAATTACCCACCGCATCTAGCGCCCCCCGCTCAGAGCGGCCTGCTTCTTTCTCTCGTTGACCTGCCCCCTTCAAGTCCACGGTCACCACGGCTGATCGCAGGCTGCTAAGAAGGTGCCCGAGTCCTCAGAAGATGCAGGCAGCAGTGGGCAGGAGCCTGCGATGGTCCACACCAGCTCTGCCAGGGCTTGCTTGCCGCTCCCATCCACCCCTGTTTCTTCCAGCAGCTCTGCCAAGGGTTGGGGAGGAATCGAGCATTTTGGGCCACGCCCTGGCCTCCCCAGCCACTCTGATGTGTAGCCAAGGCTGAGAATCAGGGCGGTGGGAGAATAAGAAATGAGTACAGTGACCTGCTCTTGTGTTGAGAAAGGGGATATTCACAGGTGACCTAGGATTTATTCTTTAGAGGGGGAGCCTTATGTTTTAATGGCTCTCTTCATGAAAACTGGGCGGAGGGGGGTGTGTGTTTAAAATTGTGAAAATTTAAATCTTGCTGGTAAGGCTGGGAGCTTAGTTATACAGCCTGATGCTCCAGTGTCCAGATGAAGGCTGGGATTGGACAGTCATTACTGCTTCATAGTGTGTGTGTGTGTGTGTGTGTGTGTGTGTATACATATGTGTATGTCTAGATCTGGTTGGCTGAGGATTTAGTCACCGCACAGCTAGGAACCTGGGACCTCCACCCCTTCCTGACTCTAAGCTAGTGTCCATGCAGCGGAGAAAAGCCTAAAAGCCTCAGAGATGCCCTTTTGATGTGTGGGCTCCTCGTCACATTTCCTTTTCCTAGCATCATCTTGGGAGGTACAGGGAAAAGGCTTGGTCATCTTGGCAGGAAGGTTCTCAGTGGCTGGAGCGGCTCCCAGCTTAGAGGGCAGAGACCACAATCAAAGCCAGCACCCACGGGGAGAGAGACAGTCAGAGGAGAGGAAATCCTCATGGAAGGGCTCAGCTCCAGCTGTGGCCTGTGTTGGTGCAGCCTTCCTTGTTCCCTGGGAACATGGGGGTCAGAATCCTGATCTCCAGATGTGCTCCAGGCTCAAAGCCCGGAGAGCATCACGCAACTCATGGGACCTCCCCGGACCTCGGTCTCCTCATCTATGAAATCATATTCAGATTTACGGTCTCTGAGCCCCATACAGCTTTGACACTCCACATAACACATAAATTAAAAAAATTTTATGGGTCCCTGATCCAATAGGACAAGGTCTTGTGTAAGTGAAGTTTGTGACCCGGGAACTTGGAAAAGCTGTCAGAGCCAGGAAATCGGGTGGAGGCGGTTTCCTCCTAAGGTCTTTACAAATGAAGAGAGTCTCCCAAGTCTTGTGACTTGGCCCTGGCGGTGCCCTGCTGTGAAGTGGGGTCTTTCAGGCCCAGCCCTCCGTCTCATTCCCCTGGGCCTCCTTGGCCAGTCTCTTCACCTCCCTGGGTGTCAGTCTCCTTGTCTCTGAAGCTTGCTCTCATCCTGATTTTACATGAACTCTCCTAGAGGATCCCCGGGGTCCCCGGTCTGAACAGAAGAACCTCCTCATGTTTGCACTCCCCCAGTTAACAGGGGCATTTTACTTGGGAAATACCTTCTGCTACCAGAAGAGCAGCAGGTTACCACAGCCACAGGCTGGGGATGAAGAGCTTTTAAAAGCATGGAACTTGGAGTTATGGAGACCAGGGTTCAGATTCCACCTCAAGGCAAGGTATTTACTCTTCGGTGCCTCAGTTTTCCCATCTGAAAATGGGGATAATAGTAGTCCCTCCTCCCTCCTAGGGTTATGGTGTCAATTAAATGAGACGATGCAGAGGAGGTCCCCAGCACATGGCATGCACGCCACACTGGTGAGCTGTGACGATTATTAGTACGAGCGGAGAAAAAGAGAGTAACCAGAGCCCCTGCCATTGCCAGCACACACACCAAGTGGATGGAGACCATTCCTTTGGCTCCCCGTGGCCTTAGTTCTTTCGGTGAGTGTGGTGCACAGGACAGCCGGCCCCTCTCACTTGAGAGTCTCAGCCCCGGGGTGTACTTGAAGGCCGATTCCCAACAGACTGGGCAGGGCCCCAGGGATTTGCCCTAATGCTGTTGCACACCCTTGATAAAGGATTTACACGCTTTGGGAGCAAAATTGCTCCCAAACGACTAGAACGGCAGAGATGGGTGCCCGGCAGGCAGCAGGCGGAGGCCCTGAGCGGAGAAGGTGGGGAAGGGCTGTGTGCATCGAGACGCAGCAGTTCTGAAGGTGCTGCTAAGAAAGACCTGCAGCAGCTGAGGGGCTCCCGATGGGTGTGGGGCTGAAAGGTGGATGCGAGGCCCGAACTGGTCCTCACTGTTGGTCATCGGGTGCTCCAGCACCTCCCCCACTTCACTGTCCAGCCCCTGCCCGCCTACCTGAGCCTGTGCATGCAGACAACACACACACACACACACACACACACACACACACACACACACACACACACACACACACACACACACACACACACACACACACACGGAACGACCTGTAGGACCTGTGCCTTTCGCCTCAGCTGTAAATCAGGTGCAGGAAGACTACAGTTAACTAGATCACGGAGGGTCATAATCCAGTTTGGGATGATGGGACTCCCCCCTTCCACTCCCTGCCGTCTGCACCTTGATCCGAAAGAGAGGTCGTGCAGCTTGAAACGTTTCTTCTTTTGTCCCTCATTAGCAACTGCTGGGAGAAAGAAAAGCAGAGCCTCGGAGGAGGCGGACCCAGACAGCTGAGATGAAGTTTGTGGATTATCTGTGGATTTAAATTATCCTCGCCCCCTCATTAGCACGGAGAATTTAGGAGTGGGGAGTGATCGTCGTCAGGGTTGCCAGCGACCTCGGTTGTGAGGGGAAGGTCTTTGCTTTGTGCCCCTCCTACTTTCCTCCAGAGTCACAGGGTCCGTGAAACGGCCTCTTCCCCACGGAGACGACGGCACATTGGCCCTGAGCGTGTGCATTGATTCAGCCCATGTTCATGGATCTCCTGCTCCAGGCGGAACTGGGGGTACAGTGGTGACCAGGACAGACACGTACCCCTGGAGCTTGTGTTCTGGAGGGAGGTTGATGATAGAGAAAAAAAAGTAAGCAGAGGATGATTACAGATTGTGGCGAGTTACATGGAGGAAATAAACAAGGTGGAAGGAGAGAGTGTAACTGGCGGCAGGCGGGGGAGAGGGAAGGGGGGAGCTGCTGTACAGGGCATCCCGGGAGGACCTCTCTGGAGATGGGATGGACTTTGAGATGAGACCTGGGGTGTGAGGCGCAAACAGCCATGGGGGCACTGAGGGAGGAGCAGTACCGTTGCCTGGAAGCAGGTAAGGGCTGGAGGGCTCTCTGTCAGAAGGGAGGCGACGGGGGCAGAGAGGAGGGGGCCCGTTGCAAGAGCGGTGGATGCCACTGGGGGGCTGAGGATCAGTGACTGGAGAGATACGTCTGGCTTACCTTGTAAGACGCTCCTGCTGTGCGACATGCCGCAGATGGGAGAAAACATCTGTGCATCGCATATCCGACCAAGGACTTGAGTCCAGGCTGTGCAGAGGACTCGCAGAACTCCACGATAAGACAGCCAACCCCTGAGCTAGAAATGGGCAGAATACTTGAACAGCTACTTAGCAAAGATCCAGGGATGGCAAATAAATACCCAAACCGTCATTTGTCTGCATTAGGAAAATGCAGATTAAAACCACAGCGAGATGCCACTACCCACCCATTAGAATGTTGAAAATAAAAAGTCCCGACAGTCCCAAGCACTGGCGCGGGTGTGTGGTAACCGGAACTCTCGCACACGGCTGGGGGATTCAGAGTGGCACAGCTGCTCCGGAAAACAGTTTGTCAGCGTCTTACAAAGTTAAGCATAGACCTGCCATAACACTCAGCAATGCCTCCCCTAGGTATTTACCCCAGACAAACGAAATCTGTGTTCACACCAAAACCTGCACACGGATGTTGATAACAGCGTTATTCACAACTGCCAAAAACTGGAAACAACCCAACTATGCTTCAGTGGGTGAATGGACAGCCAGGGGTGCACCCGTCCTGTGAAATCCGACTCAGCAATGCAAAGGAACACGCTGTTGATTGACACAGCAACATGGACGCATCTCAAATTCACTGGGTGTAAAGGAGGCCAATCTCAAAAGATTACCTACTGTATGACCGCACCGAACATACGGTACCTCCATATATTTTACATACGGTAAATCCCAGAATAAGAATGGTCTGAAAAGCTGTAGGGACCGAGAATAGATCCTGGGTTGCCAGGAGTAGGGACGGGGGGGCTCACTGCAAAGGAGGAACACAGGGGATTCTTGGGAGAGTTGGGCTGTTCTGTGTCCTGAGTGTGGTAGTGGCTACAGGACCCTGTGCATGTGATAAAGCCCATAGGACTGGACACCACAAAAAGCGAACTTGACAGTGTGTGAATGAAACGATGATGATGATGGTGATGACAAGCTGCTTCCGTAGGGCTCTGTGATGCTGACTTTGGACCTCCTGGTCCCCTGTCTCCCATTCCTCATGGCTCTGAGCTCACAAAGGGACCAGTCCCCCTGGGGTCGGCATTCACTCCTCCTCCCTGCCCTGCCCCCGGCCCGCCTCTCTGAGCCCCACCCACTGTCTGCACCTTACCCGAGGCCCTTCCCTTCTGGAGTCCCCAGCCACCTCGGCCAGCCTCCACGTTTCTCTTCTCGGGGTCCATCCTCCTCACCCTGTTGGGGAGCAGAGAACACCCCTTAGTACCTGATATGTGTCCTTCCCCCAAGCGCCACCTCTGGGGGGTCCCACCAGGCTTCCCCAAAGAGGCCCAGCACACATGCAAGAGACATGGGAAGCCTTTGGATCTGAACTTGATTTTCTCGGAAGATTCTGGCCCTTTCTGTCTTCATGCACAAACTCTCACCTGCGCAGAGCATGCTGCTCTTCCTTCCCCTCCCCCCACCTCTCCCTCCCCCCACCTCTCCCCCCCACCTCTCCCCCCCCCCGCCGCCTCCCCCCACAGCGGCAGGAGCTCAGCCTGGTCCACATAACAGGGCCACTCAACAGGGCCCCGCCCGCCCCCGCTTTCTTTGTGGATGGTGTCCAGGTACACAGACAAGTGTCATTCCAAGCAGAGAAGGGTGTTTCACCCTAACCCAGTGCCACGGGCAGAGGAGGACCTTGGGCCTAGGCTGTAGCCCTTGGAGTCCCAGGGACCCCCGGACTGTCTCTAACGATGCTCACCGACGGCAGTGTCCCAGATTCAGGGCCGGGCGGTTTCTCTCCCTACCGCGCTCCTCTGCAGCCCCGAGGCCTTGTGGGCACTGGAAGGGGCGTTTCCGGCAGACCCTGGCTGGGAAGGGCTGCATCCGGCACCTGGCGTTTGGCACTTTCTTCTTAAAGGACAGGAGTGGCAGGCTCCCCGCACGCACGGGGCGGGCGAGGACGAGGCCGCCCACGGGCAGGGCCCCTGGAGAAGCTCACGGTGCGGCCTCGCTCCTCTGACCCGGTGCCCGCCTCTCGCGCAGCCCGGGCACCCAGCGCGCTCCCCGCCTGAGGCCTGCGTGGGCCGCCCTTTTGCAAGCGGTCCTCAGGTTGATGCGTCAGTGAGAGCTGTTGTGGGATCTGAGCTGGGAGGGACTCGAGCCATCACGGAGGTCCTGATGTCTGCTCCACCGGCCTGCTGGGGCGTCAGGGGCCCTCAGAGACGCGGCCTACCTGGAGAAAGCTTCCATCCCCCAGCAGAGGCAGCGACTTCCACAGGGGAGCTGAGGCGTGAAAGGGCCCCCAGGCTGCTTGGTTGAGTGGCGGGACAGTCTGCCTTCTCCTGAGGCCCGGGACGCGCCTGGGCAGAGCCCCTCGGGAAGAAGACGCTTCCCTGAGGCTGAACACAAGCTGTGAGTGTGCTCAGGGGCCCAGAACAATGTACCACAGGCCTGGAGCTTAAACAACAGACATTTATTTCTCACTGTTCTGGAGGTTGGAAGTACAAGACCAAGGTGGCCGCAGGGCTGGTTCCTTCTGAGGCCTCTCCTTGGCTCGGAGGCGGCCGTCTTCTCCCCGTGTCCTCACGTGGCCTTCCCTCTGGGTGTGTCTGTGTCCTCATCTCCTCTTCTAATGAGGACACCAGTCATACTGGATTGAGGCCCACTCCAGTGACTGAATTTTACCTTAGTCACCCCTTTAAAGAACCTGTGTGTGAGTACAGTCGCATCCTGAGGGACGGGGGTTAGGACTCCAGCATTTGAATTCTGGGGGGGACATAATTCGGTTCATAACATGAGTTCACAGCTGGCTGGAGGCCTGGGTGGTGGCCGTGAAGACATCTGAGGTGAGGTTTGGTGCTGCGGTTGTTCTGTCTCCCCCTCCTGTCTGGAGCTGCTCCAGGGGGTCTGGGTGCCAGGCCCACTCCCCTCTCCTCCACACGCATGTGTCCTGGGATCACTGCCATTTGAGGGCCCCTGGAGCCAGGTCCTCAGGAAAAGTAGGTAGATGTCCTGGTAGGAACCCAGGATGGGTTTTCAGAGCCAGGGCTTGAGCTGCAGTGGAGGGGGGCCAGCCTCAGGCGTGCCTCTCCTCCTGATGGGAGCTGTGGGCCTCCAGGGATCCAGGGCAGAGAGCGTGAGAGGGAGCAGGAAAGGCAGTGTCCCGGGGTCAGAGCTGAGAGGGCCTCTGGCCATCACGGGGGCCCTGATAGCTGCTCCACCGGCCTGCCTTCCAGGTCAGCTTTGCGGGGGCTCTCGGCAACCCTGGTACACTTCTCGTAGCTGACGACCCGAATCTCAGAGAGGAGATTCTGGCCCAGTGCAGCAGGTCATGGTGTCGGGTGGGGTGGCCCATGGGTGTGGAGGCAGGGCCTGGTGTGCCTGGCAGCAAGAGCGCTTTCCTAGACCCCTGGGCCAGGACACTGCAGTGGACCGTGGCAGTCGGGGTGACGGGCCCAGGGGACAGGCCACTGCCCTGGATCTTAACCTGTTGAGTTGGAAGCAACTTTAGTGCAAGTATAGACCTCCTGCCTTAGAGATGAGTCACCCGAGGCTCAGGAAGAGTGAGGCAGTAGCTCAGGGTCACACAGCATTACTGGCAGGGCAGGGTCAGACCTGGGTCTCTTGACACTCATCTGAAACCTTCTGTGTGTCCTGAGCTGTCCGTTTCTGGCTGAGGACCCAGAGCAAGGACAGTCTGTCTTCTCCTCTGCACCGGGAGGCCCTCCAGCCCATGTGTTCGTGAGAAACCTAATCCGGCCACCTTCTCAGGGCCCTGGGCTTCCGCTTGGTCTCACCTTCCTCTTCATGGAAAAACCCTCTGGTAGATTGTTTCCCAGGACCAGGTGCTGCCTGCTGCGTGCACACGGGTGACCTGCCAGGGAAGGGCCTGACCTCCTCTGTAAAGTAGTTGCTGACTTCCCAGGAAACGGGAGTCACCAAATGGGCTTCTTGTGGCAGAAGACATTCTGACCCAGACCTCGTTCTTGGAAGAATCGGAGAGGCTCTCTCTTTGTCCCCTTAACCAGACCCCCTGCCAAGGAAAAGACTTCCACTTGCCTCACATCTGCATCCTCCCGGCTCAGCTTGTCCCCAGCCGCTCCCCTGCCCACTGTGGCGCTGCGTGTGCGTGTGTGCGTGCGTGAGAGCCTGTAGGAATCTATGTGTGTGTGTGTGTGTCTGGGTGTGTTTGGGGGTTGTAGGGATACAGCAGGATCCCTTTGGCTTTCTCTCCCTAAGGACCAGGGCTGGGGCCTCCTTTGTGGGCAGCTCAGGCCCCCTTCCTATGACACTGCTAGCTGGATTCCCTGGTCCAAGGCTATAGAGGACCGTCTGTGGGCTGTTGTCATCCATCAGTTCTCCTCACACCTTGAAGCTCACCCTTCTTTGCACAGAGGGTATAACTTAGGCTTTCCTTATTCATGGGCTTTTGGGAGAAGTCTTTACTTTGGGGCTGTTTAGCTTGGAATTGAGAATGAGTGCAGTGCAAGGTTCTGTGTTGGGACTGCATTCGGCTGCACGTAAGGGACGTCACCCGGCCTTGGTTGTAACAGGGAAGTGTGTATTTCTCCTTGCAGAACAAGAAGCGCAGAGGGGCAGTGTAGAGGGTGAGGGCCCTCGGTGATGTGCTCAGAGATCAGGCGCTTTCTGTCTCCCGGTCCGTGGCCTCCTCTGTATGGTCTTACTAACTTCACAGGCTGGTGTGAGGACCAGAAGGACTACCTATGGGAGCGTGGATGTGCTCAGGTGTCCCCAGGTGTCCGGGTGGCAGGGCTGTGCTGCAGGAGTGCTCCACCTCTGGGGATGGTCCCGCCGCCCTGGAGGTGACCTGAGTAGCCTCCTGAGGCCCCCCACCCTGTGGGACCCTGCTGGCTTCTCTTCCTGGAACAGTGATTTTCGAGGAAGCACAGTCAGCCTGCTGCCTCTGTGAGACCAAGGGCCAGTCGGTCAGAGTCTTTGTGGAATCCTGGGGGAAAGATGTGGAGACCACACAGCAAAGTGCCCTCTCCTCTAACCAAAGGATGGCCCTAAGGATGCACCTGCTCCACGAAGCAGACACGCTGCCTTGCCATCACCCAGGGTGGCCCTCAGCTCTGCCGACCTCAGCTGGTGCCCGGCTCCTCCCCGGCAGCCCACCAGCCTGGGGGGTTAAGGGGTCACCGGCTTCCAAGGGCCTCGGGTGAGGGTGATGCACGCTGCTCCCCCCAGATTCTGCTCTGGGCTGGCCCCTGCCTCGGTTAAGACGACCTGGGCCTGTGGGTGACTTGGCTCTGACCCTCCAGTGACCAAGCAACCTTTGGTGATCTCCTCCCAGCCAAGTCCAAGGCCCAGAAGTTACTGGCACGCAGCTGTGTTCCGTCAGCACGGAGGGGAGAACGTTTTGGCCTGGGTTTTAGGATTACCAGCAGGCTTGCGAGGCCGGCCAAGCGAGGTCAGCTGGCAGGGGCCTCGGGACTCCACATCTGCCTGGTGCCCACACCCGCGGCAGCGGCTTGGGATGCCAGGGTCCTGTGCTCAGAGGACCAGCTCAGAGACGCTGTCTGTGCCCCGTCACCCTTCCCATCACAGGGATGGATCTAAGGTCAGAGGTCGTCTCCCACCATCCCCTCCTCACATTATCATTCGCAACATGCATCAAGACTGAGTGAAGAAGAAGAAGAAGAAAAAACCAATAGGAAATGAACTTGAATTTAGGGTAGATTTTAGACAAGTTTCTAACAGAAGGATTTGCTGCTGTCTACAGGGGCAGGATTGGGACAGTTCCATGTCCTCCCCCAGGCCTGTGGTCCCTGCCATCCTCTCACCCGACACGGAGCACCCTGCGGTCAGGACCCCCCACTCCCAGAGTTTCCAGAAGCTCTCACGTGTCCAGACACAACTTTGACAAACAATTCCTCACATTCCTCTCCTTTCTGCCCCCTCCCCGCTCCTTCTTCCTCTTCCTAATTCTCCTCCTCAGCCACTCCTGGGCCCGAGGCCGGCTGGGCGAGGCCACATCTTCACCCACGGCCTCCTGCCCTCACGCTGAGCAGTGCGGCTGGGGAGGTGCTAGTTTAGCTCTTTCGGGAGCTCTGCTCTCACTTATTCCCCGGCATGCTTTTTTCCCATCGGGAATAGAAACAGAGCAGCTCTGGCACCAAGTGAAGTTGCTGCAGGATGCCCTCCTGCCGACGACTCTCCACCCTCTCCAGGCTTCCCTGGGGAGGGGGAGGGGGGAGGGCAAGGGGGACCCCAGGGATCCGGGGAGAACTTTGGCCTCCTTCATCCTGCTCTCCCTTCCCTACCCGCGCTGAGTCCACTGCCTAGGTCCAGGGAGGCAGGTGACCTGTGTCTGCAGGTCCCGCAGTTCTTGCCCGAGCATCACGGAGTTGGTGGCAATCTTAGTCCACTAGGGCTAACATAGCAAGACACCCATAGACCGGGTGACTTAGACAACAGATACTTCTCACAGTTTTGGAGGCAGAGAAGTCCAGGGTCGATGTGCCTGCAGATTAAGTGTCTGATGACAGCTGCTTCCTGGTTTGCAGACCACTGCCTTCTTGCTGTGTAGAGAGATAGCTTTTCTCCTTGCTCTTCTCAGAAGGGTGCTAATCCCATCATGAGGGTCCCACCCTCATGACCTCATCTAAACCTAATTACCGGGGACTTCCCTGGTGGCGCAGTGGTTAAGAATCCGCCTGCCGATGCAGGGGACAGGGGTTCGAGCCCTGGTCCGGGAGGATCCCACATGCCGCGGAGCAACTAAGCCCGTGCGCCACAGCTGCTGAGCCTGCGCGCTAGAGCCCGCGAGCTACTGAGCCTGCGTGCTGCAACAACTGAAGCCCACACGCCTAGAGCCCGTGCTCTGCAACAAGAGAAGCCACCACTGCAGTGAGAAGCCCGCGCGCAAAGAGTCGCTCCTGCTCAATGCAACTAGAGAAGGCCCGCACACAGCAATGAAGACCCAAAGGGACCAAAAATAAATAAATAATTTTAAAAATAAAATAAATAAACCTAATTACCTCCCAAGGGAAGGGCCCCATCTCCTAATGCCATCACACTGAGAGTTAGGGCTTCAACAAACATATCAATCTGCAGGTGGGGGCACAGTCATTCAGTCCATAATAGGGGGGATGTTGCCTCAAACTCCTCTGGCCATTTCATCACTGGGATTGGGTCCTTGGAACACAGGGAGGGAGCCTCAGGGTGCAGTGTGATAGGGTGGGCAACCCCAGCTCTTTAGCCCGTTCCAAATTAGGAGGAAGGGTGTGGGGTACAGCAGCGGCTGACCTAAGAATCAGGGCCTCACGGCACCTCCCAGCTTGGCCATTCCTTTTCTGCAAGGTCCTGGGGGTTCCTTCACCTTCGAGTCTTCGCATTTAATCGGGGTCTGTAAATGATCGCTGGGACTCCTCCTAGTGCTACGGTTGATGGGCTTTGTGATCCAGAAGCCTGCGTCTCAGACTGCCTGGCTGCAGATCAGGGTGGGTGGACAGAGCAGAGCGGAGGCTGCAGCCTTGGGGGGGAGGTCGCACCCCCTTGGTGACTCCCCTGACCTGGCAAACCCCAGGGCTCTATCATGCCCCACACTGTGTCCCTCCCACCCAGAGGGTCAGGAGCTGGCTGGGGGCAGAGGAGTGACAGGGCACAAACCAGCCTGTGAGGGGCAGGCGTACCCCCAGTTCTGACTCCTGCACTCACACTCAGCCCGTGGACTGTGTAGACCTTCCTCCCGGGGCTTCGGAAGGGCTCCCCGACTTCACCCTTGCCACCCAGACGGTCCTTTCAAGTCGGTCCGTTCTGATTTTCATTCCCCTGTTTCCAGGTAGGCAGGTGGTCAGGCATCAGAGCTTCTGGAATGTGTGCAGGCTTGGCTCCCCCAGCCCTGCTCTTCCCCTGGGATGGGGTCCGGGGCGCCACTGGGTGGGGAGGACCCTGGGGGGAGGGTGTGCTCTGGTCACTCCCTGACCCACCCGCCTCTGACCCCTCTGTCGTGTGTTCTCCACAGCCTGCGATTGCCACCCTGTGGGCGCCGCTGGCAAAACCTGCAACCAGACCACGGGCCAGTGTCCCTGCAAGGATGGTGTGACCGGCATCACCTGCAACCGCTGTGCCAAGGGCTACCAGCAGAGCCGCTCCCCCATCGCCCCCTGCATAAGTATGCCAGGGCGCCCTCCTCCCGCAGGCTGGGGTGGGTGCGGGCTCGGGGCTGGGGGGGCCCTTCCCGGACACGGGTCGCCCGCATCCAGTGGGGACAGTGCTCACTGAGGTGGCCCTCTGCGCTCGGGGAGCCCACGTGAGACCCCCCAAGGCTGCGGGGGTCTCCGCAGAGCCAGCCCATTTGTGGCTCTCTGTCCTGAAAAGACAGTTTCCTGCTCCCGGGGTGTGGGGTGAGAGGGGGAAGCAAGCCCCTCTCCTCAGCCCAGGTCCTCTTCCCATATTCCACCTTGACCCTGGGCCTGGGCCTGGGTTGGGGGGCCTGGATCAGGGCCTGCCACTGCTGCTGCGGGAATTCCAGGATCCCCAGCCCCTGGCAGATTCAGAACTGAAAGGACGGACTCCACAAGGCCTTTGAGAGAAGCCGGCACAGCTCCCATGCGCCCTTCAGAAGGGTGGCAGCGCTCTATGCGGGTCCTAGAGGCCCTGGCAGGCCAGCTGTCAGCCCCTTAGTTGCTGGAACTTGGGGAGGGGCGTGTGCAAGCTGGGAGGGGTTGCTCAGGGGCCTTGGCTCGGAAGAGTTTTAACATCTTACAGCTGGTAGGATTGCGCAGGTGTTACGAGCTGGATTAGCCCTAGATGGAAGTCAGGCCTGGTTGGGTCCTGGCCCCTGGCCTCAGCCTCGTTGATTCCGTGTGCAGGGCTGACCTGCGCCCAGAAAGGAGGGGGAGGAAGGCGTGAATCCTGGCCTACTAGGCAGACACCAAGGATAAGGCTGCTTTTCTGGAGCAGGGGTTAGCATGCTCTGCTCGGGGATTTGGCCCACTGCCTGTTTCTGTGTGGCTCGATGGGGTTTTGGGTTTTTTTTTTAAACCTTTCTAAAATGATTGAAACAAAAATTAAAAGACTACTAATTTATGACATGCGAAAATTATATGAAAGGAAAAGTTCAGTGTCCATTAAATAAAGTTTTATGGGACCCAGCCGTGCCCACTTGTGCCCGTGCTACCTGTGGCTGCTTTGGAGCTCTAACGGCAGAATTGAGTAGTTGCAACAGAGACCCTACGACCTGCAGGGCCTAAAATCTTTGCCAGCTGGCCCTTGGCAGGAGAAGTCAGCCGACCCCTGCTTTAGGTTTTTCAGCATCCTGTAGCTCTGGGTGGGTACTGGCTTCTCAGGTCAGGCACAAGGGGCTTGGAACAAATAACCTGAGGCAGAAGCAGGAGGGTGGGGACCCCTCAGCCCCGCAGCTGCTTGGGGTTCTTGGAGTGACCCCCTAGATCTTGCAGGGAATGTTCTCACGCCAGGCGGGAACCTTAAACCCCCAACACCTCAGCTGCCCGACTTGGGTGCGGCCTCACGTCCAGGACACCACAAGCTGTGTGGGTTCCAGCAGCTTTTCTGACCAGTTTCTACACCAGGAGATGTTTCCTTGTTGGCAGGGGTCCAGTAACAGCGGATAACCTAAATTCAGGCCACGGGAAACTGAGCTTGGATCCATCCAGGGCAGAGCAGGTTGGAATGGGTTTTCACGACGTCTGATTGTCAGGGTCTCACAGCTTGCAAGGGTCTTTCTTTTCCGTCCATCCAAAGAGCTGCACGGTGAACATTTTTAGAAAGCTGGGAGGAAATTAGCACCACCATCTGGGCTTATGAAAACATGGAGGAAGCAAATGAGGTCTCCCTTTTAAAGAGAGTCAGGAGCTGTTGGGTTTCCCAGAAATGGCTGAAACCAACATTTCAAATCCCCAGGGGGAAAGGCCTTGAAACGGAGCTGATGTTTCAGAATTAGGGACAGAAACCTTGGGAGACTGGAGCCGTCACTTTCCAACACGCTCTGTACCCTCTCCCTTCCTCTCACAAAGGGCGGGCTAATGCTGGGGAGAGCATTCCCACCAAGGACCTGAAGACCCGGGCCTCCATCCTGGGATTTCTGTGAGCTCTTTCTGCCGGCATCAGGCTACAGGTGCCCAGACAGTGCCTTGGACGCTTGTGTCTGTTTCGGAACAGCTCTGGGAGCCCCGGGGCCCTCCGCTCACGTCCCAGAGCCAGGCCTCAGGAGCTGGGCTTGGGCAGCCAGGGTACCTCCATGGCCACTGGCCCCAGCCCCATTCCTGGACTTGTAAGATTAGGCTGGGCTGTGTGGATTTCCCTCTGGAATGTTCCAGCTGGGCCAGGTAGCTCGTGAAGGCTCAGAGAGGGCCTGGTAGGAGGCCCGGCTTCTTAATGAGCTGCTGTGACGGGGCACCTGTGGCTTGTTGTCGCTGATAAAATCACCTGAGAGCAAGATTTGACTCCGAATCGAGGGCTGGGTCTTCTGCCTGTTCCTTCTGAAGGTGCAGAGGCTGGCTTCTGTGGGTGACCCTCACGTTTGCCCCCAGGCCCGGGTATTCCATCTCGACCCCCCCAAGCCTCAGATCGCAGCTAATCTAGAGTCTGGGGTTCTGAGGGAGGTCTTACCCCTAATAGTCAGACGGTGGCCAGAATCAGTGGGATTCGTGGAGGCCTCTGTGACCCCCTGTTCACATGGTCACTCAGCAGGGGAGGTGGGTCCCTGTCCCTCAGGGACTTTCAGTTCGTGGTTTGGCCTCGTCTAGAAAGAGGAAGCCGGGGACGTGAAGCCTGGGTCTTCCCAGAGGCTGCCTGAACCTCCTCACGTTTTCTGAGCACCAGGCGGGAGCTTGTAGAAACTAGTTGCCGTTCTAGGTAGGAGAGGAATGGTCCCCAAAAAGCACATGCTTCTGTCAGGCCCTACAGTCTTCCGTATTGTCAGTCTTTTCTGCCCGCCGAGAAAATGCCTTAGCTTCTGAGATGCAAGATGTGAGCCCGTGGGAACTTGGGCCAGGGGTGCAGGCCCCTCTCTGCACATGGAAGACACCTCCCAGCCCCCTCACATGCCACCCCTGCCATGGACCCCTTCCCCACCAGTGAGTCAAGGTCAGACCAGGCCACGCAGCCCCATCGTGATGAGCAGGGGTCCCGGGGACCCCTCTCTCTGCCCCAGGGGCCGAGGTGAGTCAACAACACGCAGACAGCAGAGGGGTCAGGGTCCTGCCTTCCCCTCGCTCCTGTCCCTGCCAGGCGGAGGGACGGTTTCCAGAAGAGAGCAGGTAGGGTGCCCGGGCCTCCACGCCGGCTTTCCCTTCCTCCCTGACGGTCCTCTCCTGGGGCGAGGAGTGGGGCTGGGAGGGAGGGCCCAGGAAGGTTGGAAGGAGTCTGCACTGCGCTCGTTCTTCTCTAACATGTTCTTATTGTTTCCCCTTCCTCCCATCCTGAACGCCACAAAGAGATCCCCGTGGCACCGCCGACCACTGCAGCCAGCAGCGTGGAGGAGCCCGAAGGTAGGCTTCCCCCTTTGCTGCTTTCCTGCTTTTGCCGTGGGGTGGGGTGGGGCCTGGGGAAGGGGGTTAGAGGGGCCAGACTCCTCTGAACCACCGTCGGGGTGCTGGTTGGTGTGAGTGGTACCCCTGGGCTGCATGGAGGAGGATGGGGCCACAGGGCATTTTTCTGCGATGTCCCTTCCAAGAATGGTGCCTAAGGCTAGCCTGTCTCCCAAGCCTGGGACCCTCAAAGCCACGTTCCTCCTGCTCAGCCAGCGAGGGTAAGAAGCTGCCTTCCAGCCCAGGGCCACCTGAGCTGGGGGTGACTCCTTTCGGGGTTGCAGAGAAGGAAGGAGATGGGTGGTGGGGATGAAAAAGGCATTCTAGAGCATTGGGGTCCACAAACAGAATTGGGGGGGGAGGGCATGAATCGGGACAGGAAGAGACTCACCCCCTCACTGTCCCTTCCTTCTAACTGAAATCAAGAGTTTCCTGGGAAAAAAAAAAAAAAAGACTTTCCTGGTGGTCCAGTGGTTAGGAGTCCGCACGTCTACTGCAGGGGACGTGGGTTCGATCCCTGGTCGAGGAACTAAGATCCTGCATGCTGTGTGGTGCGACCTAAAAAAAAAAAAACGAAACAGTTTTCTTTATTGCAAAGGTGGGCCACAAACCACAGCCAGGCCAGCAACATCAGTGATTTGGCCACCAGCAGAAATCCCAGCCGTTTTCACATCACGTTAGAGTTGGTGCAGCTATCATGGAATATTATTTATGCTCACTAAATTGCTTCAGGATGATGGAAGTTACCAGACCCGCTGCTAGATCCTGATTTATAATCGTTAATAAAGAAACACATACATTACGTAACTGTACCATAAATCTGGGGTTTTGGAAATATTTGGGTTAAGTGTATTTCAGTATTTATTAGTTTCCTTTGTAGTCCTATGGATTTTATTTCTGCATTTAAAAACATTACTGTGAGAAAGTAAAAATATCACTGTGACGTCCGTGGACGTCACCAGTGCTTGGTACAAGAAGGGCCACCCAGTCCTGGCTTTGGGTACAGAGAGGGCTCGGAGCCTGGCTGGAGGGGGCACCAGGAGAGCAGGCCATGCTGTACCCAGCGCCCTGGGCCTGTGGTCACATGGGGCTTTTGTGTACTGGTACTTGGAGTAGGAGTGGGAATGGGGGGCAGGAATGGTGACAGTGGGGCCCTGCAGGGACATTGGTGTCAGCTCTGGGAACCCCTTTGCTCCTCCCCAGATCCACCTGTTGGGGAGGTCTGTGCACCCATGTGGTCACCTGAATACTTCAGTTTTTTAATTTTTTAATTTTTATTTTTGGCCACGTGGCACAGCCTGCGTGATCTTAGTTCCCCGACCAGGGATCGAACCTGCGCCCCCTGCAGGGGAAGTGCAGAGTCTTAACCACTGGACCACCAGGGAAGTCCCCACCTGAATACATTAGAATAGACTGGATTTTTTTGAATATTGGCCATGCCCTGGGAACTTGAGAGAAAATGGATTCAGAACTTGGATGTGCGCCATCACCAAACAGCCCTCAAAGAGGAAAGGACAGAAAATTTCAGGGAGTGCTGGAGACTACACCGGGGAAAACCAAAGATATTTTGGTGTTGGGTGGTTGGGCAGAGTCTTCCGTCACCTTCGGTTGAGCCTCGGGGGACACTTACAGGAGAAATAGTGCTGGGAAGGGGATGAAGGAAGCAGCATCACGGGTGCCTGGAAGGCAGGAGGAGGAAGCTCTTTGGTAAAAACACAATAAAAGGAAGAGCCCAGTTCGTTCAGATCTCGGGTAGAGCAGTTGTGAAGCGAGAAGACACTTCCAGTTAATATAGTCGCGATTCTTGCTTCCCTGCTGTGACATGAATCCCATCAGAACTCACCGGGGCTGAGAACGCGGCTCATCCAAGGACAAGGCATGTCTTCACCCTCTCTCTCTCTCTCACCTCCCATTTTTCTGGTCCTTGCAACCTTGTCTTTCGGTTTCTTGCAGTGGTTTTGGCTTTTTCCTTCCACTTTAGAAATGGGGAAATGGAAACAAAAATAGAGGAGAAGCAAAAAACAACTCATGAGATTTCTGTACACACCACAAGAAGCTGGTATAAAGCATGCAACGATCTCCGCTCAACCAGACAAAAGATTCCTGGGCAACTAACAAACACTTCTGGCATTTTTCTTTGAAAAGTCTTTATCAACTCTCAGTTAACTTTTCTGACTCCTTTTGATTTTGTCACTGTTTATTTCCTTTCTTCTTTCTGAACGTTTAAAAACATGGTTTAAATGGATGCAAACAGTAAATGAACACCCTTTAACAAAGTGCTTTCTCCACAGAGGGGCTAAGTGAGCAGGTGTGATGTTTGCTGGGATCCTGTGTCCTTGGCCAGACCCTTTGTGACCTTCTCTGAGTCTCCGAATGGTCAGGATCTGTGATGCTTTTTCTGGAGAACTCGGGCCAGGTCTAGACTGCGGGCGCTGGGACTCTGGGGTCTGCCACCACAAAGAGGCCCTGCTCTCCTCATCTCAGCAGGAGGGACGTCGTGGGCAGGAGGCCAGGGGGCCCCCTGGGGAGCGGGGCCTGGGAGCTCAGTACTTCCAAGCCTGTCGATTCTTGCAGTGTTTGAATAGGGAAGGCCTCCGTGCTGGGCTGCCTGAGAAAAGCTTGTTTACTTTTGCCTGCGGAACAGAGGAGAATTAATAAACCAAGAATTTGTCCTGAAAGCTGATGGACATAACCTCCCCCTGAACCCATCCCCTTGAAGGGCCAGCTCACTCCGGGAATGCTGTCCACCTGCTGGCTAAGCTGGCTGGTACCCCGTCTCGGGGCAGGGAGGCGAGGAACCCTGTGCCCGTGGGAAGCCTGGGGCCGGGAGGGAGATGGGGCCACCGACACTAAACCCATCTACTTGTAGTTGTAGAGACCTCCACCGCCTGCCTTCCCTTGCCCCGCATCAACTCCGAGGTAGCTGTCGGAGTTTGTTTGGTTTGTGGGGACCCCTTGGTTTAGCAGAAGGAGCACTGTCTTGGTGCCGGGAGATCTGGGGTTGATTCTCCCCTGGCTGTGAGGCCTTGGACAGAGCAAAGACTTCTCTTTTCTGCTTCCTTGAAGGATGAAGGGGTGGGACCAACGGTCCTGGGCCCTCCCCACCCTGCTTCTCCTGGGAGGACTGAACTTCTCCTGCTAATCAGCTCTCTTCTTCCTTGTAAATGCCTGCTTGCTCCCCTCCCCCCTCTGCTGACCAGCTTCTTCCACGGGCCTTGCAGATCCCCATGAGCAGAGGCACGCAGGTAAACAGTTAACACCTGGCTGGGGCGGGGCCTGATGTATAGCATTTGCTGCTTTCCCTGGTATAAACGGCTCCCACGTGGGAGCCCACGTGAGCCTCCCCCGGAGACTGAATGTAGACGCCGGAACCAAGAAGTCCTGAGGGAGGAAGGGCCGCCTCTCAGCGGGGTCGGAAAGCTGCCGACTTCAGCTGTCCTCCTGGGCTTGAAGGGGCATATGGCTGCCGTCCGAGTGGAAGCTGGACTCAGGATGGAGGTACGAGAGTAAACGACCAGCTCTTCCCCGCCGCCCCCGACTGGGTCTGGGGGCCACCCTCTGGCCCAGTTGCACTCACCCCCTTTGGGGCCCCGAGTGGAGCCCTTTGCCAGCTGCTCCAGTGGTCCCGCGGGGGGTGGGGGTGGCTTCTGAGGCCCCCCGGCAGCCGTTCGGGGGAGCCTGGCGGCTGAACCTACGGGAGCCGCCCCGCCTCAGGTGCTGCCGGGTGTGGGGTGGGAGTGGGCTGAGAGATGTCACCTCTGGTGGCCTCGCAGCACCTCCATTTTTTTCATGGAAGACAATTGGGTTTTTATAGACCTGCCGCTGGATAAACTTGGGTTGTTCTCATTTTAGGCTTTGGTTTTCCAGGGTAGGGGGTAGGTTGGGTGAGTAGAGGAAATGAGTTGATAAGAGTTGAACGCAGTATTGGCCGAGTGTTTGGGCGGTGGGGGGCGGGGGGGGGAAGGGCATTGAGCTGGGAGTTCTGCCTGGTCTTGTTTCCTCCCCTGTGAACCGGGGTCATGATAACCCTGTTGTGTACGGTTGTTGTGGGGATTAAATGAGATGCTCTGGGTAAAGCCTTTGGTTCAGTGGCGGGCTTATCCTAAGTGCTCAGTGAAAAAGCAATGGAGGGGCTTCCCTGGTGGTGCAGTGGTTAAGCATCCGCCTGCCAACGCAGGGGACGCGGGTTCGAGCCCTGGTCCGGGAAGACCGCACATGCCGCGGAGCAACTAAGCCCGTGAGCCACAACTACTGAGCCTGTGCTCTAGAGCCTGCGAGCCACAGCTACTGAAGGCCATGTGCCTAGAGCCTGTGCTCTGCAACCAGAGAAGCCACCGCAATGAGAAGCCCGTGCACCACAACAGAGAGTAGCCCCCGCTCGCTGCAACTAGAGAAAAGCCCGAGTGCAGCAATGAAGACTCAGTGCAGCCAAAAATAAATAAAAATTAAAAAAAAAATTTTTTTTTAAAGCAATGGAACGCCATGGAAAATACAAACACTGCTGTGTATGGAAGGGTTGAGCTGAGCTGAAGTCTCTTAGCTCCTCACCAGGGATGTGGGTTTGCGTGAGGACAGGTGTAGAGAGTCAGCCAGAGGGAGGGCTCTTGAGAAGAACTTGATTGGGAACAGGTGGGGCTGCCCAAGGCAGAAGCGAGGTGGCCTCACAGACTGTAAGACCCTGTTAAAGACTGGAAATCAATTAAAGGGCTTGGCTTCACCATAGCCAAAAGGTGGAAACAGCCCAATATCTACCTTTGGGACAGAATGGATGGTGGCAGAATGGATAAACTCCATGCAGTATATCCAGACAGTAGAATATCATGCAGCCATAAAAAGGAATGAAGTACTGGCACATGCTATAACTTGGACGAACCTTGAAAATATTATGCTGAGTGAAAGAAGCCAGACACAAAAGGCCACACAGTGTATGATTCTATTTATGTGAAATGCCCAGAATAAGCAAATCCAGAGACAGAAAGATTAGTGGTTGCCGAGGACTGGGAGGAGGGCCGGATGGGGAGTGACTGTCTCATGGGTACAGGCTTTCCTTTTGGGGTGACAGAAAGTTCTGGAACTAGAGAGTGGTGATGGGTAATGTTGTGAATATACTTAATGCCACTGAATTGTACATTTAAAAATCGTAAATTTCATGTTATGTGTGTTTTACTACAATTTTTTTAAAAGTTGAGTTTTTGAGGTCAGAGTTCAAGGGTGCAGGGAATCTGGTTTGTTTGGGTGGAGAGCAGGAGCCCTGGGGACAGGGCGCTGGGGCTCGGGCAACCGTGGGGGACATGCTTGCCTTCCTGACCTCTTGCTCCCTGGGAGACTTTTGAGGCTGGGGGGCCACTTAGTACCTCCCCACTTCGTCTCCAAGCAGAAATAGCTCAGCCAACATGGGGGAATGGCGGACGCCCTCTGTTGCCTTCCAGACATATGGCAGTGGCCGTGTTAAAAGTGTTAGGTTGAAAAGGTCTGACTGCACAGCCTGCATCCTTTTAGAGTCATCTGAGGAGAGGATGTGGTTCCCTGGGTCCCGGGTAAGGGAGCCATTGGTACTCCCGGTATAGGAGAGAGGGACCTGTGCGTCCATGGCGGGGAGCTAGGATCACGGACCATATCACTTGTAAGCAGCTCGTGCCACTTGTAAGAAGGAGGTCTGTTAATTGACTGAGTGCTGATTGGTTTTCAAAAGATGGTGTGACACAGGATGTAGGGCTGTCCGGGGTCAGCTGTATGAGTAAATGGCTGTCAGATAAGTATTATCCCGGGAAGTGTTTGGCCCAGACCCAGGAGTAAAGATAGATCGATTCTGGCTCAATGAAGGAGGTGGAGACGACATTTATATCATGCTTGCTATGCGCTCAGCACTCTTCCTGATTCTTAGCCATTTAATCACTTCTTCCACCCGGATGAGGTAGATACTGCTGTTACCCCATTTTACGTAGGAGAAACTGAGGCACAGAGAGGTCAGTGAGCTGGGATCCCAGCCAAGGTCTCCTGGCCTCAGAGTCCGTGAGTAACATTAACCTCCCCATCATCATTCTGCCTCTCAGTAGTCATGCTGGTTGGTCAATTTAGGGTAATTTAAAAAAATATAAATATATATATATATACACACACACTTAAGTGTATACACACACACACACACCTGACTGTGTGGTAACATCCTACCAAAAGAGAAGACAAACTTGTGCGTCTGCAGGGGACCTGAAAGCAAGGTAGAGATGGAGGTACAGCCAGTTAAAAGCCACTGTCTTCCACAGGTGCCCATTACAGTGGCCCTTGGGAGGGAGGGTGGATGGCTGGGGGGCTGGCGTGGCTGAGGCCACAGGGTCTGGGCTTGGGAGAACCAGTTAGCAGTGACCCGTCGCTTTGGTCGCAAGTCAGCCGAGGGAGACGGGCACATGGATCAGCTTATACCTGAAAACAGGTGTGGGGTGGAGGTGGGAAGGGCCTCTGTGCCTTCCTCAGAGCCTTGTGTCATAACACCTGCCTGTAGAGAATCTGCTGAAAACTGTTAAAACTGGTGAGAGAATTCTGCAGGGAGACCATTACAGAATTAACATACAAAGGTCAGTAACTTTTCTTATGTATCAGCAATTACAGAACCATGTCAGAGCAAGTGAAAAGCATAGAATGGGATATCTGGCCTGTAGTTAAGTGTTCGATGAATGTCAGTTTTTTTTTGTTTTTTGGTTTTTTTAAATATTAATTAATTAATTCATTTTTTTTTGGCTCTGTTGGGTCTTCGTTTCTGTGCGAGGGCTTTCTCTAGTTGCGGCGAGCGGGGGCCACTCTTCATCGCGGTGCGCAGGCCTCTCGCTATCGCGGCCTCTCTTGCTGCGGAGCACAGGCTCCAGACACGCAGGCTCAGTAGTTGCGGCTCACGGGTCCAGTTGCTCCGCAGCATGTGGGATCTTCCCAGACCAGGGCTCGAACCCATGTCCCCCTGCATTAGCAGGCAGATTCTCAACCACTGCGCCACCAGGGAAGCCCAAATGTCAGTTTTTTAATGATAATAGAAACAAACTCCCAATTAGAACAGCAACAAAAATATCAAATACACAGAAATAAACATAGCAATAAAAGTACAGACAGTATTTTTTTTAAAGGGTAAAACTTTCCCAAGGGACACTAACGATCTTACCATGTCCCAGGAGGGCAAGACTCAAAATTGTACCATGTCAGTTCTCCCTGAAATCTGTAAGTTTAGCATAATTCTACTCAAAACATCTCAATTGGGTAGGATGTAATTCTTAATAGCCAAGAATGTTTTTAAAAAGAAAAGTGATGAAGGGTGACTTGCCCTAACAGATTTTTTAAATATTGTAAACAGGATATTTACATTAGTGTGATCCTGGCATAGGAATAGAGAAACCACGAAAGCTGAGTAGAAAGTCCAGAAATAGACTCAAATATAAACATAAGAACTTGTGTATGATAAAGCTGTGATCATAAATCAGTGAGAAAAAGGAGGAGTCAATCGGTAAACGGTGCTGGGAAAATGGCTATTTATTTTCAAATAATTAAATTTCTCCTTCATGCTGTGAACTCATAAATCCCAGTGTATCTTTTTTTTTTTTTTAAAGGAAGGATTATTTAGTTAGGTTTTCCTAAATGCTTGTCTCTTTTTTTTAAAAAAATAATTATTTATTTATTTACTTATTTATTTATTTTTGGCTGTGTTGGGTCTTCGTTTCTGTGCGAGGGCTTTCTCCAGTTGCGGCAAGCGGGGGCCACTCCTCATCGTGGTGTGCGGGCCTCTCGCTATTGCGGCCTCTCTTGTTGCGGAGCACAGGCTCCAGACGTGCAGGCTCAGCAGTCGTGGCTCATGGGTCCAATTGCTCCGCGGCATGTGGGATCTTCCCAGACCAGGGCTCGAACCCGTGTCCCCTGCATTGGCAGGCAGATTCTCAACCACTGCGCCACCAGGGAAGCCCTGAAATGTATCTTTAAAATGAATTCTTGGGACTTCCCTGGCGGTCCAGTGGGTAAGACTCCACGCTTCTGATGCAGGGGGCATGGGTTCAATCTCTGGTTGGGGAACTAAGATCTCACATGCTGTGGGGCGTGGCCAAAAAAATAATAATAATTAAAAAAATAAAATAAAATAAATTCTTAAAAGTTCTAGAATAAAGTATATCAGTATCAGTGTAATCTTGGGGTAAAGAAGGCTTTCTAGATAGGATACAAAAGCAAGAAATCATAAAGGGAAAGATTTTAACTAGATAAAAATAGAAAACGTCTATACCTCAAAAATCTCTATAAGCAACATAAGGCAAACTAAAAGCTGAAAAACATAAATTTTTAACATGGATGACCAAAGATTAATATCCTCAATAAAGAACTTTTACAATTCACTGAAAAAGAGATCCTAATGCAAAACTGAGCTGAGAAAATGAACTAGAAATTCAGAGAATTTGTACAAATGGCAATAAGCATCTGAAGTATTACACTTACTAGTAATAAAGAAATAATATTAACAAGAATACCATTTTAAAAACCTTATTAAATGGACACTATTTAGAAAACAAAAAGTGATTCCCAGTGTTGAAAGGGTTAGGGAAACAGGCACTCACCTGCTCTGGTGATGGGGGGGCAATGTGGTGCCAAGTTTATGAAGGGCGATTTATCATCATGTATCAAAATGTATCTTTAGCCTCATCCTTTCACTTCTAGGAATTTAGCCTAAGGGAATAGTGATGTGTCACAAGACTTTGCTTGGAGGTAGCTTATTGCGGCATTGTTTATAATAACAAAAGAGGGAACCGACCAAATGTCTTTCAGTAGCATTTTAGTGACTCACTTATGGGATATCCATATAATTATGTTGTCGGAGAATTTTTGAATATGAAATGAAAAGATACAATATATTTCCGAAGCAGGTTATACATCTGATTACACATGGAGGGTCAACTTTGGCGAAAAGACTGGCTTACAGAGCATTTCAAAGAAACTATTTCATTGTGCTCATATATTCCGGTAGTTCTCAGCCTGGGGCTGTTTTGCCCCCAGGGGGACATTTGGACATTACTGGAGATACTTTTGGTTGTCACAACTAGGGGGAGGGTGCTACTGGCATCTAGTGGGTTGAGGCCAGGGATGCTGTTAAACATCCTGCATCGCACAGGGCAGCCCCCATGGCAGTGAGTTATCCAGCCCCAAATGCTAATAGTAGTGCCGAGGTTGAGAAACCCTGGTGTGTTTTTGCAGGATGACATCCATGTGCTCTCTCCAAAAGTATTAAGGCAGAATGCTACTGCTGCATTGGACCCGCTCGTTTACTAGTTATGCATCGTATTAAGTCGATGCCGCTGAGGGCTTAGAAAGTGAAGTTTTCTGAAGTCAGCAAACATTTCCTGCATGATCGCAGGAAATGCTGTGCTCACATATAGCCAAGTGTTTGCCTGGTCCTTTTTCCATGGTGAATTTTAGCCCAACCTAATATGACATTTATCCAAAATTCTGAGCTTTACTATATATTACTGTATTTTGAATTTGTGTGATTTAATTGTTTATTAAAATTTTTATCATGAAAAATCTCGGAGCAGTGGTGAGAATAGAGTGGTTAGACCTCCACGTTCGTATCACTTCGATTTAACATCGTGTCCCATTTACTTCAGCAATTTTTTTTTTTTTGCTGAAATATCTTCCAAGAAAAGCTTAGACGTTATGACATTTCACCCCTAAATATTTCAGAATTCCTTTTCTGAAAAAGAAGAACATTTCTCACATCTTCGCAACAGCATTATTACACCTAACAAAACTAACAAAAATTCTTTAATATCATCTGATGCCCAATCCACCTTCCAGCTTTCTTGGTCGTCCCCCAAATGTCTTTTACAGCTGGTCTACTCAGTGGTTTAATTATTAAAACATTATGCAGTCGTGAGCTATACAAAGTATTATATATAGAAGCGCATCAGGGTCCTGGTCGCGGGGAGGCTTGGGCTGCTTCTGAGGCTAGAACGCACGTGGAGTGATGGGTCGGATGAAAAGTGCTACACAGGTGTTACCTATCATCATTGTTAACTTCATGGTCTAAAGGAAAAGGCACGGCCACGTCTGGCCTGAACTTTGGGCTTTGGGGCTGGGGGTGGGGTGAGAGCTCTGGGCCTCCTTTAAGGGAGTGTCCCCAAGGAAGGGGCACCTCCACAGCAGCGGGGACAAGAGAGCCAGTCACTGTCATAAATCCTTGCCACTTCCCTCCGTGGGAGGCAGAGGGTGCTGGAGCTAAAAGCCGATCAGCAGTGACTTCAGGTGCCGGCGGGGCTGGGGGATTCTCGGTTGTGGAGCTGTCTTCTGTGCTTCTGCTGTGGTACAGCATTCTTGGCCTGTCCTCCAGACGTTTGCGATCATCAGATGTGCTCTGGGGGCAAAACAGCCTCTGGTTGGTAAGCCCGGATTTCCTGACATCAGCCCAGTTCCCCAGAACCCTCCGGAAAAGGAACCAGAGGCTGAGCCAGGGCACATGGGGGCTCTTCTCTCGAGCGGGACCTGCCCACTCCACCCGCCCTGGCTGGAGACCAGACTGATCTGTATGTGTTAGGTTGGACCAAATGGAATTGTCATTTTATTCGACCATTTGTGACACACAGAAATGGCAGTTTCACATGGTGCAACTTACTCTTTCCATCCCCTCAGCCAGGAGACCCTGCTCTGAGCAGCCTGCATGAACCAGTTTCTCCGTCTGTCTGTCAGTCTGTCTGTCTGCCTGCCAGTCTCGCTCTGATTTTCTAGACTGTCTCTCTACCTCTGGGTCTTCCCTCTGCCTTTGTCTCTGTCTCTCTTCCCCACCACCTTCCTTATTCCCTCACTTTCCCCATCTCCTCTCCCCTCCCCCTTCCCTTCCCTTCCCTCCCCTCTTTGGGGCTTGCACAAAGGGCCAGGGCAGAGGTCAGGCTGGGGTGAGCAGGGCCGGGAGAGAGCCACTGGGGGCCTCCCCTGGGGAGCACAAAAGAAGCCATTTGCATGGGGGGTTTCGGGACCCGCATTGTTCCCCTGTGGCTGGGCTTTTGCAGGTGGAGCTGCCAGCAGCCTTGGAGGAGGATAAAGGGATGAGTTGGGAGGCCAGAGAAGCATGTGGGGGAGGAATATTTAGCCCTTCTGGGAGCTCTTCCCACCGGGGAATCAAGGGGGATGGCTGATGGGAATGGGGCAAGTGACAGGTGTCAGTGAGAGAGAGGATTGGAATCCCCAGGACCCGCCCTGTGTCACGAGGATGTCACAGGGTCCTTGACTGCAGAGGCTGGGGGTTGGGGGCTTGCAGGCTGCAGAGCTAGGCTGAGGCAGGGTGGATGCCGAGACCCTATCCCCACCCTGCAGGGTGACCCCCTGCCCAAAGCCGTGCCCGGAACCTCCCTTGGGATTCCTGTCCAGGTCGCGGGCTGGGCGCTGGTGGGAGGGGACACACAGTAACACACTGTGCCGGCGTCACAGTCCGTCCCCTCTCTGGATTGCTGTTGGGCTCGGCCCCTGCAGTACCTCAGATGCCACTGACGTTAGTAAAGGCCTCCACCCCCAACCCCAGAGGTGGTCCCTTTGATTTATTAAATACCCTGCTGGATTTAAAACTACTCCAGACTTGATAATAATAGTAGTAATGCATTAGTCCACTTGGGCTGCCGTAACAAAAGACCGTAGAATCATGGCTTAAACAACAGAAATTTATTTTCTCAAAGTTCTGGAGGGTGTAAGTCCAAGATCAGGGGGCCAGCACAGTTGGGTTTTGGCCAGGACCCTCTTCTGGCTTTGCAGACTGTCGACTTCTTGCTGTGTCCTCACCTGGCGGGGAGAGAGCTCTCTGGTGTCTCTTCTTATAAGGCCCCTAATTCCATCCTCATGGGCCCCACCCCCATGACCTCATAGAACCTTAATTACCCCTCAAAGGCTCCACCTCCAAACACCATCACTTTGGGGGTTAGGGCTTCAACATGGGAATGTTGGTGGGACACATTTCCGTCCGTGGCAAGTGATATTGACAACAATGTTAAATGCCATCGTTAAGAGCAGGGATTTTGAGTTTTTCATGACCCTCCCCCCACCCCAGTGACCCAATTAAAGTGTCCTGCAGGCCACTTGATAGCTTTGGGCTCAGTCTTCTCAATGAAATGAAGGTGTTGGGCTAATGATCTATTCGGCCCCTTCCCACTCAGTATTTCCAGGTCCCAGCTAGTTGGAAGGCTGGTTGGGAGACTGTGATCGCGGGGCCTTATGGTCATAGAACCTGGGTGGTTGCCTTGGGGGGCTCTTTCAGGGCTGTGTTGAGGGGACCCTGAGGGATTTGGCCCAGGAATGGTGCCCAGACCCAGGGGAGGGAAGGCGAAGAGGAGAATGGATGGGGGATGTTGCCTGCCCACTATGCAGGCGTCCTCCCTGCTGTGGGCCTGGACCTTCAGTGTTGGCAGGACCAGCGTGGCCTTGAGGTGGAGGAGGCTACCAGCTGCCCCCTACCACCTGATACGCAGCACAGACTGTCCCCACCCCCCACCCCACCTCCTGTCCAGCAGGACTCTCTGCTGCCTGTCTCGCTGCTTCTAAAGCTACGGGTGTGGCCTATGAAACTAGTCCCACTCTGCCCGGAGGGGTGACCACACAGATCAGGGACCTTGTGTCTTTCGCCCCCAGGGCAGGGCTTTATCGCAGTAAGAGCACTGGATCTCCCTCTGGGGAGGCTCAGTGGGGCACTGCCGCCTTCCAGTTCCTTCCATGGGAGGGGTCAGCTTCTCCCCAGGGAAGGTGATGGCCAGTGTGATGTGCACTGTTTTGTGGGCTCCGCTCAAGGGTAAAGTGTGTTGTAGGATCGAGGAAAGGAGAGAGCTGTTTCGTTTGCAGAGGTTGGAAATGAATCGGGGTCTGAAACGAATTTATTTTGCGCCAAGAGGTATCTGAAAATCGGTGGCGCGCTGGAGCTGGCGCACACCTGCTCCCGAGAGCTGACTGTCGGTATCTCTTCCCAGCTCTGTGCTCAGGGCATCCTCCTGGCAGTTTGAAATTGGCCACGCTGGGAATATTTACACCTTGGAAATTGGCACAAGCTACGAATCAAGGCTTTTCCTTCCCAGAGAGCAGGTGGTTACACATTTCTCAGCGTTTCTCCTGAAAGGCATCCTGGGAGTGGAATTTTGTCTCTTGATACCAGTAGGAAACCTAGAGATAGCTCATCCGATCTGGCCTCCACATTTGACAGATGGGAAGACTGAGGCCCAGAGGACAGCGACTTGGCCGAGGTCACACAGTGGGTTGATGGCAGAACCTAGGTGAGGGCCCAGGTCTCCCATCTCCCAAGTTTCCATGGACCATAGTGCCTCAAGCCAGCATCCTTTCAAGCGGTAAGCTGTGGAGAGAAATCAGACATGGGGACTTGGAAAAGATTCCTCTTGCTGAAGAGAGGTGAGAAATTCCTAAGTGTTTGGGGCAGCAGATTTAGTGAAAGCTGCTTTAAAATTTCCTCCAAGCCAGGCTGGGTTAGATTTCCACTCATTGCCATCCTACCCGCTCCCCCAGCAGGTGGGACACAGCCCTAGTTTCCTGGCATTCCTTCTGTCCCGTGAGGTCACCTCCTTCAGTCCCAGGGTTGGAAAGTTGTACTTCAGCATCTAAAATCTCCCTGCAGGCGAGGACATCTTCACCAGATGGAGAGACCTCTGAGAAGGTGGCGATCGTTTTAGGCCCGATAATCTAGGATTGTCTTGGCTCTCGACTTCATCCCTGTCCTTCCTCCTCTTTGTGGCAAAGGTACTGCTGTGGACGGGGGAAGAGGTGCAGTGCCAGCCGTTCATTTGGGTTGTCAGGGGCCCCAAGACAGGGATTCTTGTGACATGATTTATTGAGAGGATGATCTCAGGAGAAACTAGTAAGGGGGTGAGGGGGGCAGGGCAGGGGAAGAAGCTAGGAAAACGTGCGGGTTCAGAAGTCTGGCCTCAGCCTGTTTCCATGGGCGGTCTAGACAGTGAATCACCCCAAAGGAGTTGTCCTGCTTACAAGCAAAAGGGCTGGGTGCCTGCCCACGTGGCTGGCCATTGGCTGTGGACTGCTCGCTGGGATGGGGCGTGTGGGTGTTTCCAAGCAGAGCAGTTTCCGTCAGCCAAGGGCAGGCCTTCGGGGGAAGTGCAAGTGTGAGCTGGTGGCCGCCACCTCCCACAGCAGCTCTAGGTGGGTATACTGGTCCAGGAAAGGGGCCCTGGGCAAGGCACCCACCACGTCTGCTGTACTTGGTGAGTTATTTGGGGGGAAGGCAAGTTTTATTATGATTTGGGGACCACCTGTGGATTTCTGTTTTGTTCACTCCCCAGCAGCCCTATGCTGTGGAAAGGCCTGGTGGTTTTTCTCTGGGCCCATGTCCTCCCTCTGACACCAAACCAGTCACCCAGTGAAGACAGTATTGTGATCTCTCTCGTATCTCTCTGCTCTGCCACGTACACGCTGCTGCTGCTGTCCGAAGTCAAACTCTTTACTTCTCACCGACACTGTGTTGGTCAGGGTAGGCTCTGTGCTGTAAGAAGCATCTGACAGGCCATCGCAGGTGTTCCTGGTTGGACGGCTCCCTTCCAGGCAGTGAGCAGGGGCCCGGGCTCCTTCACTCATGTGGCTCTGCCATCCCCTGGGGCCTTGGAGTCATTGGTTTGGAAAGAGCGTGCCTACGGGGGCACTTTTCCGGGCAGGACTGAAAGCGTCTGCGTCACTTCTACCCACGTCCCGTGGCCGGACTCAGTCACGTGACCACACCTCACACAAGGGGTGCTGAGTAATGGAGTCTCTAAGCCCAGGAGGAGACTAAAGTGGGGTTTGGAAACTACAGTCTTCGCCATAGACCTTTTGTTCACTCTGCTGACTTCGGGGTGTCTGCGGCCACCTGTCATCGTGGTGCCTTAGTTACTGGCATCAGAAAGTGACGGTGAGCTTTGAGGGCCTTTTCTCTATGTAGGAAGCCGATCAGCGCAGTCTTGGCTGGGGGGGTGGCCATCCTGCCCGACAGCTGCCCAGGTTGGGGTGTAGCCCACCCAGGGAACTCAGCAGAGGCGTGACCTCATCGGCACTGGCCTAACCAGCTGGGCTCACCGGCCAACCAGCCAGTGGGGTGGACGCTGCAGGGCCACCAGCTTCCCTCTCTTTCATGACTTTCCCAGGAAGCCCAGCTTCGCCTCCTTCCCCCGTGCCACTGAATCACCCTTCAGCGCCGACGGCAGCCCCAGGCTGTGTCCACTGCTGGCTCTTGCTGGAGAAGCGTATCCATAGCCAACTGGATCCCCGTTGGGACAGCTTTATTTCCCCTGCCGAACACAAAATCCCCTGTTCACTCGGAGAGCCGACAAGGAGACCCCGTGGGGCCGGCCCTGTGGGAGCAGAGAGCAGTGAATTCAGCGCCCCAATGGCTTCAGCTTATTAAAGGCGAATACACAAGCTAACCCTGCCCTCCGAGCGGGAGACAGAAAGGAGGGCACAGAGCTGTTACAGCGGATTAGCGGCCGCAGACTGACGGAGGCAGGTGCAGCCTTTTCTGCAGTTTGGAAGGGTTTATGAAATACTGATCCCGTGCTCAATAAATCCTTCCCTTGGCCTCATCCGGGCTACAGCCTGAAAATGGGGATTTCTTGTTCAGCCAGGCTTGGGAGCGGTTTTTGAGTCTCCCACCCCACCCCCAACTCCTAGCATTCCTTGGGAATGCCGACATGAGGATTTGTGCACTTGTCCGTTTATACACTTTCTTTTTCATTCATTCGTCAGATGCACATTTACTGAGGGCCTGGTTTGGGGGCTGGGGTTCCAGAGGTGATAGAACGTGGAGTCCTGAGTTCAAGGGACCACGGTTTACTAGGTGAGAAAGATGCCCGAATAGAAGATTCTAAGTCAGACGGTTACCTATTAGAGCAGAACCAAGTGTGCATGCGTCAGCAGATACCCCCGTGGCTGTCTCCAGGCCTCCCAATGTCAGGCTTTGCTAAGAGCCTGCTGGGTCTGTTCCATACCCATTCAAAGCCTCAAGTCCCAGGTGGCTCGTCACCCCTCTGGATGGGCTGCTGTTTCCTAATGGCACCGAGAGCAGATAAGGAGAACAGTGGCATAGCTAGAAGTTTGGGGTCCTCGAGCAAAACCTCTGGAAGGTCCATCTCATGTGGCAGAACTTGCATCTTGGAAAATGTCCAGGGGCTGTACTCCTCTGGCTCTGATGCGGATTTGGTTTCCATGTCTTTCCCTCATAGAGATGGGGACCCCGCCCCTATCTGTCCCAATCAGACATCCCTCATCCAGCTGGGCAGCGCATCTGCCAGCGAGCAGAAATCTCTACCTGTGTTCTCCGCTGGACTTTACAGGCTTCACCTCCTGCAAGCGTTTGGATCTTTGACAAAAGATGTTGGAACTGGTTATGTGGCTCAGGGTTTCAACGTGCACGTTGTAGTGGGGAGGGAAGGAAGGGGGTGGTTGGGACCTCAGGGCTACGGTAAAGCCTGACCTCCAAGGGTGAAGGCACATGAGATTAGAAGGTTCTGAGTTAACTTGTCCCAGGGCCCAGGTAGCTGTTTCCCAGCTTCTACCAGGAGCTGGTGCTTGCAGGTGCCGGGAACATAGCTGAGGGGTGTCTCCCACAAATACGACCTCGCCTGAAGGTGAAAGCTGGTTAGTCCGTTGACCACCAGAATTGTACGGGAAGCTTCTCCCAGTGTGAACTTCCCAGTGGCGGGTCAGGGCAGCCCTGGGGGGATGCGTGGGAGTCACTGCCTGTCTCGAGCCCCTGAGACACACCCTTCTCTGGCTCCAATACCCTTTGGTCTGTGGACGGTGGGTGCAAGTTCGTGCAGCACAGGCTCAGAGGGTGCCCTGTAAAATGGTGAGACAGATTTGGAGCTCCGGCTGGGAACCTTGTGTCTGGGGGGCTCCTGGAGACAGAAGAGATGAGTAAGAAACAGAAGCCTGGTATAAAAGATGACCTTGGCTGTCTTGTTAAAACCTAGACATGTCCAGGTGGGGAGGGCAGGGCAGGGGTGAAGTCCACTGGCCTTTTGGTGACCGTCATCCTCTAGGCCCTGCAGTGGCTCTTGGGGAGGACAGCCGTGCCTCTGCCTGAAACATGAAGACTCCAGCACCTTCCCTGGGGGACATGGGCTCTATGGTGACCTGAAGTATATCCAGAATTCTTTCCTTCCCCAAAGCAAACGTCATACCTTCGTTCTCCACTTGAGAGGGTAGGGAGTCTGGACTTGACAGGGAGGGTCTCCGTATCTGCTGTGGTTCTTGCATTTTTGTGGAATGAGTGGCCCCCATAAATACGGTTTTCAGATGCCATAATTCGTTATAATGCCACGTAACTTTTTTTTTTTTTAACCATTTTGGATGGAAATCTTTCCCGAATGTATTGCCAGCTTTCCTGCCATATTAAGCAACGCACGTTGAACGTGATTTAACTCCTCAGGATGATACAACCATTGCAAAAAAGGGATTATACTGTAAACAAGCTTTTTCAGCCGTTTTAGGACTGTTGGGCTCTATTCAAAATGGCCCTTAGGTATTCTACATCTGCTTTTCATAGTTTCATAGTTTTCTGCCTCTTCCTTGCTCTCTGCTAGCCATTCCTTCTTCCTGCCAATGGGTGGCTCACCAGAAGGTCCCCCCACCTAAATATAGGTCCCAGTGTACTATGTTCTGGGAATGGTGATAATGACATTTATTATCAGTGTTTGTAAATAAAAGATAATTAAGCTGTGAATGAAGATCTAAAGGGATTTCCTTTGTGATAATTACTTGGCTGCTTCTAACCTCTTCCTTCCTGCTTCTCACCTGTATCTCAGAGAACTGAAAGAAACAGACAAGGGGCCTCCAGGTAGGTAGGGTTTTACAGTCTGGAAGCATTTCCACACTCAGCATAGATGTCCGTAAAGTAAAGAGGATACTGGATGTGCCTCTTCAGTTCTCACATCAGACGGCTGAGGAGCAGAGAGGTTGAGAAGTGGGACCAGCCTCATGGGGGTTCAGAAAGCCATGTCCTTGGAGTTTGAAGGAACCAAGAAGCTTGGGAGGGAGGGGCATTTTCCCCGAAAGTCTTGAGGGCTAATCTGTTGGTTAAACAGGTGGTTGGTAGGCTTGTGCTGGGCTGTTTCAGATGGTGGAACTAAGGACGTCTTAGGGGCAGGGGGAAGTCACAGAAGCAGGTGAGGCTCAGGTGATGGATGTCCTGTCCAACCCTAGGGTCAGTGGTGGGGCTGATTTAGACGGTGGGATGGCAAAGGGAGGTGCAAGGGTGAACCGCCTTTTAAGACCCCTTTCAGCTCCCAGAAGGTGGATTCCATGGCCTGTGTCCAGTCTATCAGTTGGTGGCAAATGACAGAGTAAACCAGGGATGATGGCAAGAGTGTGACAGTTTTCCCGCTGAGCCACAAGAAGCACCTGATTGAGTTCTGGGTCCCTTGGGTGCTGAGGTTGATTAGTAATGTCTGTCATGAGCTTCGACAGGGAAACTGGAAGCGTGCGTGCTGCCTGTTTGCTTTTCCTGCCTCCACACTTGTTCCCAATCAGCATCTCCTCCGGCAGCCATCATGTTTTATTCTAGAGACAAGTTGCTCCTCATCAGGCCTTTCAAACTAGGACTCCAAAGTGTCATACCAGCTTTCCTCTTTTTCTTCCTCCTCTTCTCTGCCCAGGCTGTCATTCGTTTCTAAGGGCCAGAAGCTCATCTGCTATTTTGGTGGGGAAGTACGTCAGAAACAGTTTTGGGAAGAGGACTCTCCTCCCTGGGTGCAGCAGCTTCTTCCTTTTTTTTTTTTTTTTTAGTTATTTTATTGGTAAGGATACCGAAGCTCAGTGAGCCCTAAGTGACATTCTAACGTACATCTTCCAGTCAAGGCCAGAGCCTGAGTTTAAACCTGTATCTCATGACTCATTGTGCATTTCTCTTCCCACTATATCCTGCTTGGTTTTGATGAAATTCATCATTTTTTTTTCACGTCTTTATTGGAGTATAATTGCTTTACAATGGTGTGTTAGTTTCTGCTTTATAACAAAGTGAATCAGTTATACATATATCCCCATATCTCTTCCCTCTTGCGTCTCCCTCCCTCCCACCCTCCCTATCCCACCCCTCTAGGTGGTCACAAACCACCTAGCTGATCTCCCTGTGCAGCAGCTTCTTGACTGCAGTCTACCTGCTCCTGCCTTTCTCTGGCAGCCTGTGATCACAGCCACATTTCCTAAGGGCGTGGCTGGTGGGAGGAAGGACGGGGGCATGGTGATGGAAGCTGGCTCTTTGGGAAGGGCTGTGATGGGAGGATGGCTGGGGGAGGGGCAGTTACACAGGGGTCATGCCTGAGGACGGGAAGCCGAGAGGATGGTCCCTTGAGAAGGGGCATCCCCTGCATTGGGGTGGGGGGAGGTTAAGGGTCATTGCTCAGTCATCAGGTTGCCCATGGCTCTGGGGACAAAGACCCCTCTGGGTGGCCCTGACCTAGAGTGAGGAGCAGTTGGTGATAGGGAAAGTGTCCCCAGTGGCCATGACCTGGGACACTGAACATTGTGGTCCTGTTTTCTCATGTGTGTGATGGAAATGGCGGTCCTAATGCTACCTACCTGGCCTCCTTACCGGTCCTTGTGCAGCTCACATGGGGTCGTGGGTGGAAAGTGCTTTGGCTGGAGCTGCCCAGGTGTATACATCACCGTCCCAGCCGTTCATGCTGAGCTCCGGTGGGAGCTCATGGATTGGACACACCCGCCCTCTGAGGCTGAGGCGGGATCTGCAGGCAGGGGAGAGGGGGACCCCAAGGCCTGTGGAGCTGGTGGCAGAGCAGGGCCTGGGACCATCTCCAGGGCAGAATGAATTCCCTCAACGTAGTTTACCCCAGCTGGGAAGGACTGAGGATGGGCAGCTGAGGGTCAAGAGAAGATTCTGGATGGCCAGGCACTGGTTGAGCCGGCCGAGGTCTCCCGCCCCCAGTCGGGAGGGCTTTTGCGGTCCCCAAGGCTCTGGGCAAGAGGCTTTAATCTAATTACATGCTTTATTTGAGCCAATTTGTTTTCCAATCCATCTTGTTCAGCAAGAAGAAAGCGCGTGCTGGGGACTCCTGGCACCCTCTTGTTCCAAGTGGGGAAGAGGAACTGCTGTCCTCACGTGGCCAGTGCAGCCCCCCGACCTCCCCAGCCCGGCCACCCCACCCCCAAACCGGCTGCAGGCAGACCTGCCCTGCAGGGAGGGAGCTTGGGTGGGTCGACCGCTTTCACCGGCCGCGGGAGGGGAAAAAGCCTGGCTCGCGGGTCCCCCTCACGAACGCCCAGCCCAGCCTGCCTGTTCTGCGCCCCACTCCACAGCCCGTGCCCTTTGGGGGTCCCGGTGCTCCAGGCAGGACGGAAAGAGGAGCGGCTTGCAAGGCGGTGGCGGGACGGGGCTGCTCCTTCCCACAGGGCCCTCCCCACCCAGCTCAGAATCCCTGGCTTCTCCAGCAAGGGCTGCCCTCAGAATCCCAGGCCCGGGATGTTCAGTCTGCAAATGTATTTTCATAATAAGGCAGCAGATTTCGAATCTCTGTTATTAAAGTCCAAACAAAACACCAAAGCCCTTCAAACATCCCTGGAGAGGGAAGGTTTGCCGGCTCCCGCTGTCCTCCCCAGGCAAGGAGCCGTTCTTGCCAAGCTGTGGCTTTCTGTGTTTCGCAGCATTTTCCAAAATTCTTTTTCCGCCCTTCTGAATCCTGCTTCAGGCCTTTGCTTTCCTGCTGTTTACACAGACTTGCTCCTCTGGGCAAGCTCCCTTGCAGGCCTGGGGTTTTCCGCCCTTGGACTGGGGGCGGGGTATGGGAATTGTCGGGGCCTCGGGTCACTTTGCCACACGGTGGGGGCAGCTTTGTCCCCCTTTTATTCGACAAATATTTATTGAGAGCTTGTAAGTGTCCTGGGCCCTGGGGAGAGCAGTGGACAGGGCAGTGGCCCTTGCCATCAGGGAGGGAAGCAGACGATAAACAAACAACGCTGAAAAAATGTAAAACTGCGCCGTGACAAGGTGCTAGAAGGAACCAGATCCCCTAAAGATGAGTTTGCTTTTGGGAACAGCCAACCATCAGTTGGTACATGCAGTACATCGAGTGAGAAATTAAAAAAAAAAATTTTTTTTTAAATCGGTATGCCAGGAATATAGTGAGATTGGTTTTCTCGTCATGGTTCCTGAATTATAGGGAAAATAATGACAGCTAACATTTTTTAGTTTGTCAGGCTTCATCTCACTAGAACGTCAAAGGATTACACGTTCTTACCCCATTTAATAAATGAGGAATCTGAGGTTCAGAGACGTGCAGTCACAAGCCCAAGGACACACAGCTTAAGAGTCGAGAAGCCAGTGTTTTGAGTTCCTCTGTAGCCTACCTGCCAGCTGCTCCCCCATCCCACAGCCCTGAAGCCCATCCGTGTTCCCATCCATGTTCTGAGATAGGCCATTGCCACCAGTGTACCAGATTGTATCCCAGCGTCCAGGGGGAGGCACTCTGTCCCATGGACACTCCACAGCCCAACGCAAGCAGGCAAAGACCCTTAGAAAAGCACGCACGTCCAGAGGTCGGGCTGCTGCTTCCAGGTGTCAGCTGTGAGTCCCGATAGAGGCATCCTGATTTCTGGTGCCACTCAGACCCTCTCCGGCCCAAATCATGCCCTCTTTGTTGTCAAAGAGCTTAGCAGATTGAAAAGATGCCTGAGCACTTTACCCAGGCTTTCTCACGGGTGTCACCAGAATAATTATGAGGGATGCTGTGTCTTTAGTTTGGGGAGCCTGATTTGTAGGTCTGTTTGAGCGGTCTTGGTATCTCACAGGGCATCTGCATTCAGCTTGTTTTACACTATGTTTGTGGCCATGGGGGGACCCAGAATTTACGTTCCAGTGTGTTCCTTGGGTGTTCAGTGGTGACCCATCCTGCGCCAGGTGCTGGGACCAAGGTCCGATTCCCCACTGGGTGAGGGGGCAGACGGATAATTCTGGACCATGGCATGGGTGCTGAGAGGGTAGAGGGTGCCCCACTGTGCTTGGGGGCCTAGAGGAAGGCCACACAGGGAGATGACCCAGGAGTGGGGTCCAAGGAAGTTTGCCAAGGGGACCGGTGCTCAAGGCCAAGGCATTGTGGTTGAACCTGTGAGTGGCCCCCTGCAGAGCCTCTGGCTTCTCCAGTCTCTGTGGGGTTAGGTCTCGTTCTTTCCAGATCCTCTGCGCATCATAGGGTTTACCCACTTTCACTCACGTGGAGGAGAAGACGTTACAGGGAATGGAGTAAATGTCCCCAGACTGTGGACCTCGGGCAAAAACAAGGTCCTAGCTTTGGGCCTGATATACCTTCTCCCTCTGGCCGGCTCTGGGTCCGTAGCGTAGCCCAAGAAGGGATCTTGGAGGCAGACGTGCTCCTGTTGGGAGACAGGACTCCGTCGCCCAGATCTCGGTCAGTTTTATAGATTCTGCCGAGGACCAGAGCTGGGTCTCACTCCATCTCAGGTCTGAGCTCTCCTCCTCACCTCACGAGGCCCCACCTTTCCCACTGCTCCGCCGTCATTCACCCCCCCTTCGCGGTCACTGAGCCGGGGCCTCTGAGGCCGCCTGGAGCCCAGCACACCCTGTTGGCAGCCCCTTCTTATCCTTCAGGTTCCAGCTGAAAGGTCCTCTCCTTGAGAGACCACCCCCAGCATCCCTTACCTGTCTCACCGCACCAAGGTTACTTCCTCCTGACTCCTATGAAGGGGCAGGACAGGTACTGTCGGCACCACTACCCCATGTTACTGATGGGGAAACTGAGGCTCGGAATGGTTAAGGGCCACAGATCAGAGCGCGGGTGATGGGATCCCTTTTTACAGGACACAGCTGCTTTCCCTGGAGCCCTTCACAGGCGACTTCTGCTCACACCCTCGGGGCAAGAAGTGAGGGACATGGCCATGTGAGCTGCAGGGGAGTCTTTGAAGAAGATTTGAAGTAGGAAACACTGGGGTTTGCTACTTGGGGAAGAAGAAGGGTGGATACTGGGGAGGCCTCAGCAGATCTGTCAGACCCAGGCCTGATGGTGGTGGAGCTATCACAGCGGGGGCTCTTTAGGAGAAAGCTGGTGGGGGGGGCCTTGGTGGGCTGTGACAGCATGCCGTCCGGCAGGAACTTGCCCCCACCCCGGCTGGCACGGCAAGGTGAGCCGCATGGGAAGCTCTGAGTGAAGGTGGCCACACTGGGGAGGAGCAGAAAGAAAGGACAGGGCTTCCCTGGGGTGACCCAGGCCTGGCTGGAACCCTCGGGTGGCTTTGCATTACATTGAAACAGACTCCAAACCTTATTATCCTGGCCCATCTGGCTGGTGTGCGTTTTCGTCTCTGCTCCTGCCCGCCCTCAACTCTGTGCGAGGCTCCCCGGCCTGCATTCAGCCCTGGACTCTGCCAGGCTCGATCCTGCCTCAGAGCCTTTGCACAGGCTCTTCTTCCCGCGGGGAACCCTCTTCCCTCAGATCTTCTTGCCCTGCCTCCCTCGCACTGTTTAGGTCTCAGGGCTGTGTTACCTCCTCAGGGAGCTTTCCCGGACCCTCGAGAGAGCAGCACCCTCTCTCCTAGCCACGTCACCACACACACAGTTCGCTGACCACTCACTCTTCCTTTGTCCCTTGGTATTAATGTTTGTGGAATTGGGAGAGGATGGAAGCAAACAAACACGCACACACACACATACACGTGCACACACACACACACACACACACACACACAGAGAGACACAGACACACCACCATCTCCTAGGAAGATGTAGCCCTTCCTAGGAGTAGAAGCCCCATGGATTAGGAATACAAATGTCACCTCACTGAATAGGAATGTCATCTCATTATGGGAGTCCCCCCCCATTCAATCCCCATCCTCACTGAAGAAGAGACTTGCCTCAGAATATTTTTAGTGTTTTTCTCCTTTTTTTTTTTTTTTTGCCGTGCGGCATGCGGGATCTTAGTTCCCCGACCAGGGATCGAACCCACGCCCCCTGCCATGGGAGCACGGAGTCTCAACACTGGGCCGCCAGGGAAGTCCCTGTTTTTCTCCTTTTAGTACAAGAATGGTATACGCATTATAGTAAAATTAAATATACAGGCAAGACAAAGCAAGAGTATAAAAACCAGCCACACTTCCTCCACCCCACATTTCGGTGCACAGTATATTCTTCTAGAATAAAATTCAAACCCCTGCCGTGGTTGAGAAGAACCCAGGGACCCCCATGAACCCTCATCTCTGGCTGCCCATCCCCTCCCCCAGCTCCAGGCCCCTCTTCTCTTGGTTCCTCACACCTGCCCAGCTTGTTCCTGCCCTGGCTGCGTCACAGAGCTTCCTCCTAAAGGTCGCCTCCTCAGACTGGCCTTCACATCTAGGGAGGTCTCCACCTGCTCCCCCGTCCCCATCCTCTACCAACGCATGCTGGCCTTTGTCTTCATTCTGTGAGTGTCACTCTTTGGTGAGTGTGGTTACACTCGTATCATTGACATGTCCCCTCCTGCTATAAAGCCACCCTGACTCTTCCATGAGCCCCAGGGTACACCCACACCTCCCAGAGCCAGCCACGTGGAAATCTCGTAGCAAAACTTTTAAGTGGATGAAGGGATGATAAATTCCTAGAAGTCGGGGTGCTCCAGCAAGGGTGTGTGTTCTCCAGGGTTTTGACCTTCGAAGCCAATTGCACTCAGGAAAGTTGGTATTGATTTGCACCCCAACTGCATTGTCTGAGTGTGTGTGTGTGTGTGCTTTGCCACTTCCCCAGGCAAAAGCCCTACATTCCTGTTGATTTTTTTAAAAATAAATTTTTAAATTTTATTTATTTTTATTTTTGGCTGCATTGGGTCTTCGTTGCTGCACGCGGGCTTTCTCTAGTTGCGGCGAGCGGAGGCTACTCTTGGTTGCAGTGTGTAGGCTTCTCATTGCGGTGGCTTCTCTTGTTGCAGAGCACGGGCTCTAGGCACGGCGGCTTCGGAAGTTGCGGCGTGCGGGCTCTAGAGTTCAGGCTCAGTAGTTGTGGTGCACGGGCTTGGTTGCTCCGCGGCATGTAGGATCTTCCTGCACCAGGGCTCGAACCCGTGTCCCCTGCCTTGGCAGGCAGGTTCTTAACCACTGCACCACCAGGGAAGCCCCCTGTTGATTTTTTAAAAAAGATATTTATTGATTTATTTATTTGGCTGCACTGGGTCTTAGTTGCAGTACGTGGGATCTTTAGTTGCGGCACGTGGGATCTAGTTCCCTGACCAGGGATCGAACCCGGTCCCCTGCTCTTAGCCACTGGACCACCAGGGAAGTCCCTCCTGTTGATTTAAGTTGCGTCTCTTTGCTTATTTGAGGTTGAACATTGTTACATCTCCATGTCCGCTTTCTTCCCTCTTTTGTGAATTGCCTGTTTGTCTTCTTTGAATGTTAGGGTGCTTGTCTTATTGATTCAGAAGAGTTCTTTATATATTAAAGACACCCACCCTTTGCTCTCTATGTTGCAAACACTTTTGGCTTTGCTCCCAAAAGTTTTACAAGGTACCTTATGCCAGTCCTTGCTTGGGGCTGCCTCATTTGGGGTGACCTTGGCCTTTCTGCCCCAGAGCCCAGAGCTGAACGGACGTCATGCCGTGGAGGGAAGGAGGGCTGGGAGGTGATGGGGCGGGTGAGACCAGCACAGGCCTGAAGAGACGCGTGGGCGCTCGGGAGCTGCCTGTGGACCCCGGCTCTCTCCTGGGCAAAGTGCTTGTGATGGGGGTTCTAAGAAGGTGTCTCAGCAGGGGGAGTGGGTCAGTCACCTACAGTCTAGGACCAAGAGGTGAGGGTTGGCTTAGTGGGGCGTGCCTCTTCATGCTTAACGTGGTCATCATGAAACCCACGGAGACCCACCGTGTGTGAAAGTGACACACATGGAAAGCTGGTCTGGCCTGAGGAGTTCCAAGTGGCTTTGTGGATCTGGGTCAGGGAAAGCCAGGACTCTCTGGGCAGAGTGGCCTCACCGGTCATCTGTCACCTGCTGGTGGGCAGGGTGGCCCAGCCGAAATGGGCAGAGCCGGCTGGGTGTCCTTCCTGGCGCCACCCCCTTGAGCTCTTCACCCGGCAGGGTTGGGGTGAGGGGTTCCAGGAGCCCCTCCCCTGTGCCCAGCCAGCGGAATCTGAAACTCCCCCAGCCTCCAGGTCTCTGCCCTGGGAAGGACCTCGGTGGCTGGGTGTCCCTCGTTCTTTATTCCCACTGCCCCACCTTCCCGAGCCGACAGCCCAGAAGCAGAGAGGCTGGGGTGCTGCCGGGAGTGAGACCCTGGCCAGCTCCCCGCCCTGCTCCAGGGGAGGCAGCAGATGCAGCGCCCCTGGCTCCGACCGGGGGACGCCGGGCCCCGCCTGCCATATGCTCGGTGCCGAGCCTCGATCGGGCGAGCAGGCCCGCCCAGCGGGAGTTTTGGCACCTGGGACACAGGAGGCAGAGCAGAGGGCAAGCTACCCAAGGTGGAGGAAGAGGAGGGAGGGGCTTGGCCACTGGGATCGGGCCTGCGGTGGGGGGGGGGGGGCTCTCGGCTCTTGGCTTCGGGTTGGTCAGGGGAGCAGGTGGGGGGGATAAAGGGAGGGCTGGCCGTTCCCAGGAGGAGCCGGGATGCCAGCCAGCCAGGACGGGCCTGCTGCGAGTCGCAGATGGCGGCCTTGGGTCTCCGCGCTCTCCCCGGGACAGAGCACGTCCAGGTGGGCAGCGAGGCAGTGCCAGCGGCCGTCCCTGGCAGCCCCCCTCTCGTTGGGAAGGAGGGTGAGATGGAGGGTGACCCTGGGGCAGGGGCCCCAGCAGATGTTCTGGTGCTACCTGCACCCTCAATTCCAGCCCCCCAGGGCCTCCTGAGAGAACAGGGGCAGCTTCCTGCCCGCCCCTTCCTCCGCTGCGGGGGCCCTGGGTCCAGGGAGGATGGGGACCTTCGGGGCCTAAAGTATCGGATCCGATGAGTCAGTGAGGCTGACCAACTGGTCCACAGGGTGTGTGTGTGTGTCTAAGCTCATGCCAGCACTTATTTAAGACCAAACCATACGAAACCGCTTTTTTCTTTTAAAGTTGAAGAATGATCGATTTTAGGCACTTTTATGTGGTTCATCCTATTAGTGCTCCTTCTTTTTCTGTTTTCTGACCAGATCAAATAGCATGAAACATCCTTTCAGTGTTTACATGGAGCCAGCCTCCGAAACCACCTGGATCCAGAGATTTCTTAAGATTCTTTATCTGTTCAGATTTGATATCTCTTTAGTTCACTTTGGTCCCTTATGTTTCCCTAAGAAGGAATGCATTTCATTCAGATGTCCAAGATTTCAGTCTAAAGCTGTATACAATAGCCTTGTAATTTATAAAATCTTCTTTAGATTGTGGTTACACCCCTTTCTCGTTAGTTCCTAATGGGTCTGTTTTCTCTCTTTCATTCATAGTTAGACATGACAGTGTTTTGTCTCTGTGTGTGTGTGTGTGTGTGTGTGTGTGTTAGTTTGTTGGTTTGGGGGCTTTACTGAGAATCAATTCTTGGATGTATTTATAACTTGTGAGTTTTTTTCAGTATCCTACTTTATTAATTTCTACTCCTGTTGTTATTAATTCTTTCCTCCTGCTTTCTTTGGGTTTTATTTTCCTTATTTTCTAAATTCTAGAATTGAATGCACTTCATTTATTTTCATTCTTTTTTGTTTAATAATAAATAATATTTATTACATTGTGGTCAGGAAATGTGGCCTGTGTAACTTTAGCTCCTTGGAATTGATTTAGCATTCTTTTACTAGTTATGTGTTTCTGTCTGTTCCTTTTTGTCTTTCTCACAGTTTTTGCATAATGTGTTTCAATAAGATGTTATTCCACACAATTTTTTTATTACTTTTGAACTTCTTTGTCACCTAGTGACAAACTTATAACTTCTTTAAAAGTTGTAAGCTTTTAAAAACTTGCTTTATTTCGTTGTCTCTCTTAAACAGTCATATTTTAAAATCAGTTTTTCAATAGAGGTGTTGAATCCATTTACATTCATTGTTTTGCTTTGAGATAGTGGCTCTTCTGTGATTTGAATTTATCACAGTTGACTATACCCTATTTCTTCTCTTCTCTGGTGTTTTGTGGTTATCTTTGGGTTTTTCAAAAGCACTGTTTGATCTAATAGCTCTCATTTATCAGAGTCAAGCGTGAAATAGCATCTTTTGTGTTCTACTTACTTAAAAAGTTGTATTCCCCGCCTCATTCTCAGTTTTTGTTAGTATCATCTAAAGTTGCAGATTAAATTTGTATACTTATTTATACATACCTATACATTGTCTGATGTTCCCTCTCAAACATTTTAAAATTATTTTGATCTTTGCCTTCACTCTTAGAACCAAATTGGAAACCTCTATGTTCGCTTGTTTCCGTGCTCATCACCAGTGTGTTCATTCCATGACTTTCCCCTCTTACATTCTTATTTTTGATCCATTTCATAGTTGGTTGGAAAACATTCTCCAGTGTTCCTCTCAAAAAGGATACATGGTTGAAACCTTGCACACTAGAGAATGTCTTTGGTTTATTGTGACCTTCATACATAGAAGACAGTCTAGCTAGGTATAAAAGTCTTGGATCTCAAAGTTTTCTCTCCTCACAACCTATAGACATTGCTCCATTGTCATCTGGCCAGCTGCTTGTTGATTTTAAATCTGTATCTATTTTTTCCTCATCCTGGTATTTCATATGTTTTGCAAAGATGTACGTGGGTGTGTTGGTCTTTTTTCCTTGATTTTTTCCCAAAATTCAGTTCATCCTTTCCTTCATACGTAGGTTGGCCTTCAGCTCAGAGATCCTATCTTTGGTCTCTGCTGCAGTTTTCTCCCAATTATATGCCATCTCTCCACTTTCCCTCTTCTATCCCTATCATTTTCTCTTTCACAATTTCCACGTCTTTATCCTTTTCCTCTAAATTTTGTGAGAATCTCTCCAGTTTACTCTCCATGTTTCTGAATCTGTTTTCTACAGTATTCTCTCTCTTGATTGCTTCCGAAGTCGATTTTAATTGTGCTCCTAGGCTTTTAGGTTTGGGTTTTCCCAGCTCTTCTTTCTTTCGTGTGTCACCCTTTTTGTATCATCACGTGGCCTTTTCAGCTTGGCCTCGTTTTCCCATATGGCTTTTTCTCTCCTACTTCATAGAGGCTGTGTCTTTTTAGAATTTTTTTTTAGTCTGACACACCCATTCAGTTTCATATCGTCTACGGCTGTTTTCGAGCTACGGCGACAGTTTGAATAGTTGTGACAGAGACCGTATGGCCTGCAAAGCCTAAAATATTTACTGTTTGGGACTTTGCAAAAAGATTTGCAGATCCCTGGCCTAGCGTGACAGCTGGATTCCCATTGCAGCCCCAAGCTGGATGGCAAGGGAATGCATCCAGCTCCCTCTCCAAGTCCTAATCCCTCCCAGCCTTTCTCCTCAATTCGCTTCTGCTCTGTGGAGGTGGTGTCCTTCTGTCTCCACTGCCTGACTTTCTCGTTCTCTGCATCAGTCATTTCGATAAAAACGTGAGTTCACGTACCCACTGCAAACACAGTCCTTCCTGTCTATCCATCCCCTTCCTTAAGCCTCCCTTCTCCGGATCCGGCTCCACCACGGGGCCCCCACCCACTTCCTGCCCATTCGTTGTCCGGTTGTTGTCTCCCTGTCATCTTCCCTTTTTTTCCAGGATTTTTCTGTTCATCAGACAAAGAGCTCTGTCCTGAGGTAAAACCTGGACAGGTTTTGCTTGTTCTACCACCATCTGCCTTTAATTAATAGAGATTGCTCCCAGATTCCAGCGTTGGGTCATCTGTCAGTTTAGTTTTTGGCATTAGTGTGAATTCGCATTTTTTTTTTCTTCATTGTCTGTGTAGCTATTTTGGAACAAAACAAGGAGAGGAAACGTGGGTAGCTGCAAGTAGATGCCATTTTGAAGGAGTCAAAGATGCATTTTAAAGCTGCGTTTGGTCCATCTTGAGGCAGTCTCTGTAGCTGTGTGTGTATTTGATGAAAGAAGAAAATGCAGGAACGCTTTCCTTATCCAGGGACCTCTTGTCCAGTGACCTCAGTTCTCTGGAATACACCCAAAGAGTCCGCACGCAGCCAGAGAGCTGCCATGGTGTCCGTGCTCTGAAGGTTATTCACTGTACCCAAAGGAGAGCAGTTCAGTCTCTCATTCCAGGCCTGCTGACCCATGCTTTACATACAGTTCCAATAACCTTAGTCTTTCTGTTTTCCTAGCTCACAGCTAAATCAGAATCAGCAAATTGGAAGAGAGAGGGGACAGTTTACAATAAGCACACTGACCTGATGAGAACTGCTGGCTGACAGGAAGGAAAGACCTAAGACCCACATAAAAATAAACAACCACAACAACAAACCAAATACAGCTGTAAATCTGCACGTGTTGAGGCTGGCACCGTTACCCGTAAGGGCGAGCGGCCTGGGGTTGCCCGGTGATGCCAGTTTGAGTCAGCACCCACCCCTCTGAGCCTTTCCTCTGCCAGCCTGGGTCCTCCACACAGGTTCTTCGGTGCAGAGACTGTCTCCACCTCCTACGACTGCAGTCGGTTCAGACAGTGGTTCTAACCCTGGTTGCACATGAGACTCACCTGGGGAACTTTAAAGATCTGCACACGCAGGCTGCCCCCTAAACCAATGAAATCAGAATGTCTTGGGGGTGGAACCCAGGCATCAGTGTTGTCCTAAAGCTTCTGGGTCATTCCAGAAGCCTGGGTTGGGCACCGGGCCGTTAGGAGCATGGGCAGGGTGGAGAGCAGTGCCACATGCCTCTTTAGTGCCCTGTGAGTGGCTCTCGTTATGGGGGGGCAGACTTGCTATTCATGGGGGCAACTGTGATTTGTCACTTGGGGTCTGGAGCTGGCTCTAACTAGGCAGTGATGGATGCCATGCATTGGAGGATGGTTTCTGGCCCAGGTGGATACTTGGCTCTGAAAAGAAGAGCTGGGGGCGCTGCTAGGAGGGAGTGATGGAGAGGGAAGGGAGGGCTGGAGGGGCAGGGCCAGGTCCTCCCGGGGCCGCCTCCCCTCCAGCCCGCAGTGCACTGGGGCCTGGCACCCTGGCACCTTTCTCAGCTCTGCTGTCCTGTCTGAGGATGGGAATCACGGTGCCTTCCTCACAGGGCTGCCTGGAGGCTCGGGGGAGCTGGTGTGCTGTTAGGGACTGTCTCCAGGGCTGAGTCTCCACCCCGCAGAGGAGACAGGGCAGGTGATTGACCGGAATGCAAGTCCTGACGGGGACCAGAAAGAAAAATAATGAGAAAGCGATGAGAGTGCGTTCAAGGCTGTCCCTGCAGTGATGTCACCGGCACCGCTGGCATTCCAGTTCTTTCCCGAGTGGAAGACAGCAGGCAGGGATTCCCGCCAGCTCGCTGGGGGACGCCAGGACTTAGGTACAGCCTGGGTTCAGCCCCAGTAGTGGCTTTGCCGTGAGCGCCATCTGCCCCTGGGATGGCAGAGATGTGGCTGAGAGCGGCCGTTCCCAGCAGTGAAGTGCAGTGCCATGCGGGGCGGGGGAGTGGGGGGCAGTGCCACTGCCCGTGGGTTTGGGCCACTCCACTCACTGTCACCTCGTGTCTCGACCTCTCGGTCTTGGCCCCAGTGGAATACAGGCCGCTCTCCCTGCATGCCCCAGCCCCTGCCTTCCACGAGGTCCTGACTCCAGTGAGCCACCCAGCTGGCGGGAGGGGCTGGCACTGTGGACTCCGGTGCCCCCGGGCAGCGCATCCTGGTCGGGGGGGGAGGTCCAAGGACTCTGACCCCTGGGGGCAGGAAGGGGGGCTGTTTTTCCCCACTTCCGGAGACTGGCTCCTAGTGGGGTGCCCCAGGAAGCTGGCTCGGGGGGCAGCAGAGGGCTGCCAGGCTTGTGGCTCACAGGGCAACAGGATGGAGCTGTTTCAGCTTTAATTAGGACCTTGAAGGAGGCAGCCACCTCCCGTGGGCCAGAGGCTGACTCTGGGGTGATCTCTGAATATTCCCTGCAGATCTAAGTGATGGTTTGGGGGGACGGGTGGCCTCCTGCCCTGGCCTTGTCCTGTGCTCCCACACAGATCACTCCTCACCCCCACCCTGGCCTTGGTTTTCCCCGAGAGAGGGGGGGGCGGGTGTGTGTGTGTGTGTGTGTGTGTGTGTGTGTGTGTTTCCCTCCTCCTTTCTAGTCCCCTTGCCAGGACACACACCCAGCCTGTTTGCACCGTCACTACTCCTAGAACAGGCTGGGCCCTCTGCAGCCCCGGGGCTGGCCTGGCTGGTCCTCCCCGCCGGCAGTCTGGGAGTTGCTGGAATGCCAGGCGTTGTGCATCCCCAGCTCTGAGCTGAATGCCTCATTCTTATCGAGGGAGAACCCGTCGGTTACCGAGACTCAGCGTAGCATAACCACGAGAACAGTGATCTTGGCATCTCAGACTCGAGTGCAAGGCCCAGCCTCGCCACTTGCTAGCTGTCTGGGATGCACTGGGCAGGCGGCCTCCGTTTCCTAGTCTGCAGAATGGGAATAATGCCCGCAGATCAAAGAACGGTTGTGAGAATTCAGTGAGAGCCAGCATGTTGAGTGGTGGTGCAGGGCAGGCTGGAGTGATTTATTGGGCCTCTTTAGAGGGCTGGCCATCACGCCAAAAGCTGACGTGTGAACACAGATCTGACAAAGGAATTGCATCACCTTATCTGAAGAGAAGGAAGAGCTGGCAGGAAGGGGGCCGGGGGGGGACCGGAGTTGGAGGTTTGCATCTGCTAGGCCGACAGAGGCCACCCCCAGGGGAGGCAGGCCCCAGGGCGTCACACATCCTGCCCGCTCGCGCTGGCGCTGGGACGTCCCCGAACTGATACCCGGCAGACGCGGGCCCGGCGGCCCTGCCTCTCAGCAGTAGGGCCCATTAGAACTGAACTCTTCTTCGTGGGGCATTTTATTTGCACACTCCAGTAGAGTGGACAACCAAAGGGGTTTTCTAATGCTTCATGGGCTGCTAATTTCCTCCGTGACCTCTTTTGTTGGGGCCTGACCCCAACCAGAGGCTGCTCGCCATGGAAGCCAGCGCCTGACACAGACCCGGGGTGCGGGGTGACAATGAGGCCTCTATTGGCTTTAATCAGGCTCCGGGTGCATCTTAAGAACGGGGGAATTTGTGTGGCGCTCCAAAGCCCTGGGTGGCACAATACGGGAGCCCCCAGAGTCCCTCACGGAGGCCGGGGGGCCGGCGGGGGTGGTCAGGCGGGGCCCCTTTGTCCCAGCGCCTCTCGAGAAGGCCAGGACGCCCTGAATGGCCGCCCGCACGGCCTGGCCCCTTGGGTATCACAGGCCTCTGGGTATTTAGGGAGGTGGCCTCCCACCCGGGCTGGCAGCCTATTCTTCGCCCGCCTAATTAGGTTTTGTCTGTGCTCTCTCCTCCCCTGCAGACTGTGATTCGTACTGCAAGGCCTCCAAAGGGAAGCTGAAGATTAACATGAAAAAATACTGCAAGAAGGACTATGGTGAGTGAGAGCCCCTTGTCTGGGGAGGGGGAGGGGAGGCACCACGTGACCAGCGAGGGCTAGGGTTGGGGTGCAGGTGGCCCGGCGTGGGTGTTGGTCAGAGAGTCCCTGGGAGCGGACGGGAGCCGCGTGGGATGGGTCCCACGCCCAGGAGTTTCCCAGTTCTTCCCCCTTGGCGGTGGGTGGTGTGAGGGGTCACAGGCGTGTGGGCAGGGTCCCCCCCCGGCCCTGCAGGGAGGCATCCCGGCCAGTGCGGCCTGACAGGCCTGGGATTCCCAGGCTTCACTCTGCCCCTGAGGGGCTGTGTGGCCGCAGACCAGTCACTTTACCTCTCTGGTCTTCAGTGCCCTCATCCGTACTCATGGGCATTCAGCCTGAGGCTCTGTAGCTCAAAGAGAGGTCCTCCGGGCATTGGAGAAAGGGAGGGAGCTTCCATGGTGTGTTTGAAATGCCGATTCCAGAAGCCAGCTCCTTCCAAGGGTTGACTCCACAAGGTGGAGCTGGGTCGAGAATCTGCATTTAAAACGGCTCGCTGGTAATTCTGAAGTTTGAACACAGCCTCGGGATCCCTGAGGGCCTTTTCCAGCCGGGAGCTGGGGGGCTGCAGAGATTCCCTGTCACTGGAGGCCTCAGGCTCCCTTCCTGGGAAGAGGGTGTCTAGTCCGTCCCCCAGTCTCCCCGTGCGCCATCCACCCTGGCACTGGGGGTGGGGACCCCTGCACCCCTTCTCCGAATCCTCTCTCGCCAGCCCCGCCCCGCCCCGCGGGAGGTAAGGAGCCAGCTTTGTGTTTTCTGGGCCCTGAGAGTGTCCGAACTGGCTGGGGGCCTGGGCCGGCCAGACACCACGGGACTCAGGGTCAAGGCTGACCGCGGTGGGTAGGAGGCAGTTGGGGAGACCCTCGCAGCCCCCGGGCAGGTGTGTGCACATAGCTAGAGGCAAACAGAAGTCCCGACGAGATTGTCCAGCCGTCTGCTGGTAGAGCTGGGGAAGGCCAGGGCGTCGGACGCCCGGCCAGGAAGTGGCCACAGCCTGGATGGCCACCCAGGGGCCCCGAGCCCAGGCCTGGCTCTTTCCACCCTGGGGCCCTTCTCCTGACCCCGTGGGCCCAGCTGATTCAGGCTGAGGCTGGGCCTCCTTTTCCTGGACCACGAGGGTCCACTCTGCCCATCCCCCTCTGCCCACCTCCCCACTCCAGCTGGGTGTTGCCTGTCTTGCCTGTTCCTCCTCCCTCTGGTTCCTGGAGGTGAGTTCCCCACTCGGCTGCCTCTGGGAAAGGCGACCGGCCTGTGTTTTCTGCCCTGCATTCCTAGTTTATACCCTGATCGGGGTGCCTTCCGTGGGACCTGGGCAAGTGCATTTGCTTCTCTGAGCCACAGTTTCCTTGTCTGTAACAAGAGGGTGATGCCCCGACTGTGTCATATGGAAGCACCCAGCATGGGGCCAGGTGCCTGGTGGGTTCCCAGGAAGGAGTGGCTTCGGCTGGTCCCCTGGAAGCTGGGTTGGGGGGCAGGGAAGAAGTGGGGTGGGAAGGGAAAGATGACCCGGTGCTGAGAACTCGTCCAGAACCCGCGTGACATCCCTCCCAGACCCGAGGGGTCCGGCAGCCTGGCCTGGGACGCCAGGCCCCCTGGGGCCTCACCGGGCCCGCTGTTTGAACCAAATGCAAGGTGTCCTCCTTTAATAAGGGCAACCATCAGGACCTTTTAGCAAAATGAAGTGAAAGGTGAGGCCCAAAGGAGCTCAAAGGAACGTTGAACTTCTAAATCTTCATTCTACTGCGTGTGGGCATGCACACATATACACAGGTGTACACGCATACGCACACCCCACACGGAAGCCCAGGACTCAATCCCACGATCCAGCTGCACTCCCCGCAGGATGAGGCCGGAGCGGCTGATGGGTTTGGCGTGTCAGTTCCGAAGCGGCCAGGCCGTGGGCATCCTGTCCCGGAGTCCTCTGGGTCCGCAGTGAATTCCTAAAAAGCCTCTTTTAAGTGCTTGCATCCCAAGGCGGTGCAGAAACTTCTGACTTTCACGGGAAAACCAACCTTGATTTTGAAAACAAACGTCGAGGTGGTGTAAAGATGAAGGGAGTGTTGTCTCTGACCCAGGGTGACAGCAGCCCCCAGAGGCCCCAGGTGGCGTTGGATGAGGCTTGTGTGGTCCATGCTCCTGTCCCGGGACCGACAGCGTCTGCCGGGGACGGGAGGTGGGACTCGGGTGGGAGCGCCCAAGGGTCGTGCGGTGTCCCAGGCTTAGGGCTGGGGGCCCATCGAGGCTGTCCAGGCCCAGAGAGCCAGGGTTACGGAGGAGAGCCCTGGGCCTGTCACTCTGCCACCGCTGCTCCTTCCCCATCCCAGAGTGGGGGTGGGGGGGTGGGGGGTGAAGGAACAGGTGGGCCGCCTGGGGGAAGGGTGGTTTGAGTTCGGTCTTGAAGCATCCTCTCTGCAGACGCTGGGGAAGGGGCCTGGGAGGAGGGGCGCCGCGCAGACTTTGTGTGAGGTGTTGACTGTAGCCCCCCCACCCCCGTTCTGCTCTTCCGTGAAGAAAGGGAAGATAGGACTTTTGTTTACAATTACCCAAATGGATCCGTTTGCCTCCTGGTTCCGTGGGACTCACTTTGCTCTCTTCTGACTTCTTTTCCTCCGTTGAATTCTGCCTCCCCCACCCCTGATGTTGTGGGGGACACTTTGGCCCCCTCTGAGCTCTCCTGTCTCCACCCACCCGCAGCAGCAGGCAGGTCCCTCTTTCTGCAGGAGGAGGCCTGGCCCCCTCTTGTTATATTCCCAGAGGGGCCCCCCTGAGCCCTGCCCCCGCTATGGGCCCCCCAGGGAACAAGGGCAGTGGTGCAGGGGGCTCGGCCTCTGGGCTCCTCTTGTCCTCTGCTCCCTGACCCCATCCTCCCTTCCCCGCACCTGACTTCCTCCTGGATTATCCGAGGGAAGCTGGTGTCCTAGGTAGGGCCCCTGGCCCAGCTGGCTGAGGTGACTTGCCCAGCAGAGGCCCAGCCTCCCTGCCCGCCCCTCCCCCGTCACGTTTATCCCCAGGGCCCCATGTGTCCCCAAACCAGGAGGGGTGAGGAGCGGCCCGGCATGCCCACCTTCCCAGACTTCATGGCGGCTTCATGCCACCTCCCCGCCAGTTCCTGGCCCTGCACTGCTACTAGCACGCTGCCCAGGCCCCCACGTTTCTGCTGCGGGGCGAGATTCGAGGAGAGCAGATGCAGGGGAGAAGCGGGGCGCCCCCGTAGAGCGCTGACCGCGTCCGGAGCTGTTGCGCCATCAGCTTTAATGTCATCACCGACCCCCCCCATTGCCCCGAGGCCAGGACTGGCACTGCCCCCGCCCACCCCCCAAAGACTCTCGGAGGGGCGTTCTGGTCCCTAGCACCATCCGTGATACTCTTGGGGTTACCTAAGAGTTGGGGAGCAGCCCACCCCAGCTCAGCAACTAGGCCTGCGTGTTCACGCAGGAGACAGGACAAAGAGATGCCAGGAAGGGGATAACAGGGGCTTCCGGGGAGGGCTTGGCAGACCCCAGCAGGGTGGGGGCAGGCAGGGAGAGGCTTGTGGAGGGAGGAGTGAGTGGCACCCACAGGGGCTGGGCGGGGGCCCACGGGGGCATCGGGGGGTCAGCCCGGCAGCAGCCGCAGGCCTTGCTCTGAGGCCGGAGGCCAGGTCTCCCACCGGGGTCTGCGGACCTTGTGGAGAATCTTCCTCGCATCCTGCTGGGCCCCTGAGCCCCTGGATGAGGTGTGAGTGGAGGTGTCCCTTCCACACCCGAGCAGACCTGGGCAGGTGAGCAGGAGGAGGGCGAGAAGGGAGCCGGCGGGCCCAGGAAGGCCGGGGAGGGAGGCTACAGGGGCCGCATAATCCCTGCTCTCTGACTGACACCCCAGCAGGGAGCCAATTAGGAAACACATTTCCTTCACTTTACAGCCAGGGCACTTGGACGTTCTAGAAGCTGCTAATTAGAACCTGGTGGTGGTGGGGGGGAGTAGTGAAGAGCGGGCCCCGGGCCTCCTTCCTTCTCTGAGGCCAGCTCAGGAGTCTTGACGTTGTACGGCTGGAGGACCTGGGGCTGGGTCTCCGCTGAGCCGAGCGGTGGGCGGTGGGCAGGAGGCCGTGGGGAGCAGGGGGCAAGGAGCAATCACCCGGGCTGGCTTGGGGTCTGCTGGGCCTGCCCGTGTTCCCAGTGAGACAGGGCCCAGTAGGTGGGGGAAGGCCTCAAGGCCGAGCCCGCCGTGTCTCTCTGCTCTGGGGAGACCCCGGGACAGGGAAGGGTAGCTGTTCCAGTCCCATCTGTAGGCAACGGGGCACTGGCCCCAGAATCCGGAGGCAGATTGCACACTTGCTGTGTGACTTTGGACCAAGCTGGGCCTGCTTCCTGATCTGTCCCGTGGTGGTGAGATCAAGGGGACACGACGTCCTTCTAGACGTGGCAAGGATGGTGGCCTCACTGGGCCATCTCCAAGGGGCAGGGGTCCGTGGTGGTGCTGTCACTGACCCCCCCCCCCGCCCCCATCCTGGGCCCACCTCAGTCCTCTGTTGCCCTCTAGGGGAATCCGGCTCACCTTGCAGATGCTGAGGAAGCGCCCGTGGGAAGGCTCGGGGCGGGGCGGTGGCACATGGAAGACGGTGTTTATTATTTCCTAGCGTGTTAGCATTTCCTGCCGACTTTCCAGGAAAACCTAGCCTAGAGGGGCCCTTCCTCGGCGTAAATGCTCCCAGCAAGCGTGCGTGTGTAGGTGTGTGCATGAGCGTGCACGTGTGAGCATATCCACGAAGCCTGCATCTGCTCGGCGGCGCCCATGCAGGCAGAGCGCGTGCGTCCCTCCTGGAGTCACCGGCTCCGCGGCGCGTCTACCCAGAAGCCCGGGGCTCCAGGACCTCGGTGTGTACAGAGTCAGGCGACGGGATGCAGGTGACGCTGCCCCCGGGGCATTGACTGTAGGGATGTTGTGCCTCTTGGCCTGGCAATGACTTCAGGCCAAGACACCCCTCGGCTGGCGTGGGGAGTGGACTTTCTAAGCCCCGGCCCGCGTGGAAGGGGCGCCGGCCTGCCCCTGCCCCTCAGCCTCCCTCCCCCGCTTCCTCTTCGCTGGTCCCCGTGCTCCTTGGGAGGCTCCACCATCTGGCCCTCACTCACCTCCTCGTGTTTGCGCGACCTCCCCTCGGCTCCCGTGGCCACTATGCATGGGCACCGCACACACGTCCCAGGAGGTCCTGCTCCCTCACACGGCGTCCCCACCTCAGCCAGTCCCTCCTCGGACACTCATTAGGCGCCTGCTGCGTGCCCCATCCCGTCCCGGGTGCTGGGCTTACAGAGATGGAGGAGACACAGGTTCAGCCCTCCAGGAGTTTCCGGAATCAGAGGGGAGATGCACACACAAATGACAGCACGGAAGGGAGACGTGGGGCCTGGTCCCTCCTCCAGGGAGGGTGTGGAGGGAGGGCTTCCTGGAGGAGGGAGCGCAGGTAGCCAGTGCTCACGGGGCAAAGGAGGGCTCCCAGGCAGAGGGAGCAAAGTGTCTGTCTGAGCACAGAGGGAGGAGCAGGCTAGGGAAACGGGAGAAGAGGGAGTGTGGAGGTGCTGGGTGCAGGGCGGGAGGCTGGGAGAGATGCTGGTGTGGGCCGCGGCAGGCGGGCTCATGTCCGCGTGCAGGAGCCACTCTGAGGCCACCACGAGCCAGTCCTGCTCACGTTGGCACACGGGGGCTGCCACCCGTCTCTTCTTCCTCCCTGGGATGCAGAAGCAGGGCGCGGGGGTGGGGGGAGGAGACAGACAGCTCGCATTCTGAAAGGTGAGATCATCTCACTTTTGCCAGTTCTTGGAAAAAGGATTCGTTCCCAGAAATGTTTATTAGTCACCCCTTTTGTTGAAAGACATTCTGGCACCACCAGATGGAAAATCAGAATGCTTTTCATAAGATGATTTGTCTCGAGCATTCCTCCCGTGATCCCTCAAGGATGATTTCTGAGGATACAGCTCGAAGCGGAAGTTCTGTTGGCATCTGTGGGGAGGAGCTGGGTTCATGAGGTTGTGTGTGTGCACATGTGTGCACGTGTGTCCTGCCAGGGGACCTAAGCAGATCCCCGCCCCCGAGAACCTTGTATCTCCTGGGGCAGTGGAAACCCCAGAGAAGAGGCCTTGCCAGGCCGGTGTCTGTCCCTTCCCTGCAGGCCCCGGGTGGGCACCTCACAGCCTTCATTCTCACCCTTAGCGAATCCTCAGAACCACCTGTGAGGGAGGGCTTCTTATTCCTGCCGATGGGACACTGAGACTCAACGAGGTAAAGAGCACGGCCCAGACCGGGGCCTCCGAGGCCTGAGACCCTTGTGCTCCCAGCCCGCCCCCCGGGCCGGGGCGCTGAGCCTTGGGCAGCCCCCCTTCGAGGGCTCACGGACTGGTTCCCCCACGGGACCCTTGACTCCTGGCTCCTGAGAAGCCACAAAGACATCTCCGTGGGGGAACAACGGGAGTGGTCACCGTGGCGTTGGGGTGAGCGTCAGGGATGTGGGGCTGTCGGAGACGAGATGGTGGGGCTGAGACGTCGGGCACAGTGGCGGGGTGAGCGTGGCCATTCAGCCCTGGGCTCGCCCATGCGGTGGAGGAAGGTCACGGGCGGGTCCGTGATGGAGGCTGAGCCGGCAGTGGAGACGATGCTGGTGGTGGAGTGACCGCGGATTCCCATGGAGCTGGTGTAGGTGGTGGGCACGGCCCTTGTGGGCTCTTGTCTGGCTGCTCAGGCTGGGATGAGGTGGGCAGGGGTGATGGGGAGAGCCTCACAACTCAGGCCTCGACAGGGACACGGGGCCTCTAGGCAGATGATGGCCTCTCCCGCTCTTGACGCCCCCTGCCCTTCCTTTCCTCGACCTTGGGGTCAATAGCTATTCCTGACCAGGATCGGTCCCTTCAAGTGCGGAACACGGCACAGGTTATCAACCCCGTCCTGGGGGCCCGTGTCTGCAGCAGGCCATGACTGCAGGGCTTGGGGTGGGCAGCGGAGCACCCTGGGGGCTGTCCCCCTCAGGGCAGTTAGCAGGGGCCGGGAGGCAGCTGGTGGGGATGGCTGCGAGAGGCCAGCTGCCCCCACCCCTGCCCCAGCACTGTCCCCAGCTCCGGGGAGTGGGACGCAGCCCTGCCAGCAGCATGTGGCCTGGTGTTTCAGGGGCTCACTGACCCTTCCCCGGGGGGGGGGTCACCGGCCCCCTGGGGATCCTCCGATTTCCCCAGCCAGATGTGACCTCCCCCCTCAGAGTGCCAGCCCCATATGGAGGCCAGATGTGGAGCCGGGTCGGCATGAGTCAGCCTGAGGTCGCAGAATGCGGGTGACCACCAGGTTGGGCAGGGAGGGCCAGTGGGCCCCAGTGACAGCTCGACAGAGGCCCCTGAGCCCGCAAGGCGCTGCACTGATCGGGGCCTCCTGTCGCGCGAAGGGGATGATGGGCCGCAGCCCTCCCCATCCCCACAGACAGGGGAGCCCAGAGCCTGGGCCTCCAAAAACCTCTGCTGCCCCAGCAGCTCCAGAGGGACCTGCTGGGGCCCCGTCTGTCCCCCTCCCTGGAGCATCCTCTCCTCTGAACATCCTGTTTTTAGAAAGGAGGTGTGGGTAGGGAAGGCTGTCTCATGGAAGGTGTCTCCTCCCATCTCACAGACGGGGACACCGGGGGTGGGAGAAGGTGGGGATCTGTCCAAGGTGCCTGGGGACGCTGGCCGCCTTCCCCTAGAGAGGGGCAACACTTGTCTTGTCCCGGCTCACTGGCCACCTGTCTCCAGGATCACAGAGCACTTCTCCCACTCAGGTGGGGCTCGGATGGGCATCTTTCCCCAGTGGGATGGATCTCGTGGGTCTTGACACCCTACTTCCCCGGGGTTAGAGCCTTTGGCACGAGGACCCCAGTACTGTCGCTATTCCTGGGCTCTTCCCACACCTGCCGCTTTACCGGCTCGCGGGAGGCTCAGGCTGACGGGAGGTGGGGACGCCCCGAGAGTTCCGCAGCCTCTCAGCAGCCTGGGCTACCTGCGGGGAGGCAGGCCTGGCCTAAGGTTTTCTAGGCTCGCGAAGGGTCACCCCTGGAGTGGGCGCCTCCCCCACCAGGGCTCTGGTAGGATCCTGCTTTGGCCCGTTTCCGGGCCTGAGGCCCTTCGCTGGGTGTTCTTGGAGAAGCAGCTTCCAGCCGTTGAGGGTGGTTTGACTCTTAGGAGCTGAGCAAGTGCCGTGTTCAGAGGGTGACAAGGGGACCAAAGTTGCTGCTGGACGCCCGCCCTCCAGGACAGGGCTCCACGCACGGTGTCCTGGGTGCCAGCCCAGCGCGGGAGGAGGGGCTGCTCCGTGTAGAGGGTTTGCTGCCAACGGCTGTGGCAGAACCGTTGCGCGGGGGCCCCGCTGAGGAGTGGGTATGAACTTGCCGCCAGGATGTGAGCCCTGGAGGCGCGGGGTCTGGGCTGAGGCCACGGCGGGGAGGCTGCCTCTCTTGCCTGCCCTCCTCCAGAGGCCGGTGGGGCATCTCCTGAGGTGTGTGAGGCCCGCGGGGGAGGGCGGGGAGCCTCGGCCATCCTCCAGGGTGGCACTGTGACAGCTGGGGCCGTGCCCATGTTGGGTGTGGGCACATGCACCGGATCAGGGGTTGGCTGGGCTGTGTCGGTTGCTTCTGGCTGGGAGGGGGGCACCCGGGGCATTCTCCCTCGGGCTGATTGCAGGGGAGACCAGCCTCCGTGAGGAGGGCACCCCACTGGGGCGGGGCAGGGCAGGGCCCAGCTCCACTCTCCTGCCTGAGCCTCTTGCAAAGCCGGGCGGCCAGTCTCCTGAGCATGTCTCGCCTGCGGGTGTTGGCCGGGCCAGACCAGGACCATCTCCTAGGGCAGAGGCCCGATACCCTCCCAGAGCCCGGCTCTCCTGATGGCCCCTCCACGAGGGAGCCCCCGGCATCAGACAGCCCCAGGCACCTCACCCCCCTCCCCTCCCCAGAACAGAGCCCAAGCACCAGGACCCAGCAGGGGAGGCTGAGGCCGCCTCTGTGTTGCTGGCGGTCTCAGAGAGAGGGGCGTACCATTGCTTCTTTGGCTGAGGAGGGAAAGGGGGGAGCCTTCACCAGCCCCGAGCTGGGTGTCCGCACTTTACTCAAGGTCTGAGGTGGGGCCGTGGTGGGCGGGGCAGCCCCGGGGCTCCCGAGGACTCCGACTCGAGGGGTCTGACCACAGCGCGCCTCCAGCCCGCCCGCCCCGCCACAGGTTCGCATCTCTGCGAACAAGGCTTGGCCCTGCTCGGCCGTTTCTGACCTTCACAGGGGGCTGGGAAACATGTGGTCAGAGCTGCACTTTATGAAAGCAGCTGCAACTCATGACACGCTTTCCGTGCCGGGAGATTTATGGGGCCGCGTGGTTTTAATGGTTTCTGTGGGGCTAGTGTCCTCCCCCGCTTCGTCCTGGCTGCTGTCTCAGAGGCAGATGGGCGACAAGCCTTCGCTGGCTGCACGGGCCCAACAGGAAGGTACGGCTGACCACCCAAGCCTCCTTGGGAGGGGCAGCTGCTGGGAAGCCCCCGGGGACCCACTCCGAGCAGCCTGTAAATCTGGGAGACCTCCAGGAGGCAGGAAGCCTCCGTGCAGAGGCGTCCCAAGCCTGAGGGGAGAGGAGACGGGCGGCCCCCCCCACCCCCCCGGGGTCTGAGCCACGGCCACTGCCCCAGGCCCCGCCCAGCAGGTCATCCGTCTTGGGCTGGGCCGGCCGATGGATAGGCACTAACTGTGTACTCCTCGCTGACCTAGCAGCTGTCCTAGAACCTGGCTGGCCGGGAGCTCTGATCCCAGCGGGACGTCCCCGAGACCTGCAAGCGGGGCGTGGGCATCAGCCGGCCCGGTGCTGCTGCCTGCCACAGACTGTCCAAGGTGGTGGCAACGCCAGGCCCTCGAAGGGCCCAGAGCTGACAGCCTCTCGGTCTCCTGGGCCAGGGCCGGAGCTGGGGAGGGAGGCTTTGAAAGACCAGGGGCTCTGGACTGAGGAGGGGGCTGCCCTGGGTCCGCGTGGCACCCTTTGGAGGAACCCAAGCCCGGATGGGCCCTGGAGCTCCCCACTTCTCAGCTTGCCTTTGCCGGCCTGGTACTCTCCCAGTGCTGGGGCGCGGTGGAGGTTGAGGCGCCCCGGGAAGGATGGGCAGAGGTCTGCGCCTACAGAAGGACACGCGGAGGCCTCGGGCTGAGCCGCGAACGTGGCTGAGAGGACCCCCGGGGCTGGCTGAGGCCTCGGGCCTGCCTCCCCGCCCCCTGCCCCGTGCCCAGTGCCCAGAACCAGCCCGGGGCTGGCACCGGCTGTTCGCGCTGGCCCTGGCCTCCGGGGGCTGGCCCTCAGTCCCCGCCTCTCCCCCTTGGAGTCGCGGCTAGCCCTCGAGGGCCAGGCCTCTGCCGAGGGCCGGAGAGGCGCATGCCCCTAGTAGCCAGGAGGCTGGCTGGAGGGCGAGCAGGGGAGGTCAGTCCTCAGGGCCCTGCCCTGGTAGCCGAGGAGGGCTCCTGGCGCAGGACGCCTTCCCGTGAGCCCCGGAATTGCTGAGGGGGGCAGCTGCTCGGGGCTGTCTGCAGCCTCGCCAGAGCCCCGGGGCCCGCTGCAGGACGGTTTTCCTGCAGAAACTGGCAGCCCAGGGACCCCGAGGCCAGGAGACTAAGTGCAGCCTGGCCCCTGGGACCCAGGGGCTGACTCCTTGCTCTCCGGAGGCTGCGCGCTCCCCTTGCTTTTCTGTGGGCACCCGCTCCATCCTGAGCCCTCACTGTTTGGGTGAGCAGGGCTCAGAGGGAGGGCAGGCAGGCATGTATGGTGTGGACCGCCTCCCCTCCTGGCCAGTCGGCCTCAGCCACTCCCTCGTCTGCGCTTCAGAGTCTGGCCCCGGTGGCTTATGTGCTGGGACCCCCACCTCTTCCTGGGGGCGGGGGGGGATCTCGGCACGCCTCTTACTGCCTGGTCTGATATGGTCTGATCTCACCGTCTGTCTTTCTGAGGGTCGTCTCAGCTGCCTCGTTTCTGAATGAGGGATGGGGGATCCTCCCTGTGAGGCTAGTTTAGGACATCGGTGCAGGGATGTGGGGCTTAGGACTGAGGGTCGTTGGCCTGGAGTGAGCGTCGTGTGGGTGTAAGGGGCACCCCCTCGGGAACCGTGCGCCCATGGCCGCTGCACCAAGTGCTCCCCCCCCCAACCCCTGCCCTGGTTGGGCAGTGCCACAGGCCCCCGGGAGACCCCGGTCCTTCCTGGCTCCCAGGCAGCAGGGCATCAGAGGTGGCGGCCGAGCCCTGCATGCTCGCCGAGTGGGTCTGCCTGAGGTCACAGTTTCAACGTGTGTTCTGAGTATTTTCAGCCGTGTGTGCACCGCGGGGACTTGGCCTGCGCACTGTGTGCGCAGCTCATACTTGGTGGGCTGCGTAATATGCAGAGGCGTTGCCAAGGGCAGCGGAAATGTGGACTCTTTCCAGCATAATCACATGAGTCTACCACCACCCGCCCCTGCCCTGCCCCCGGCCCCGTGCCGTCCCCACCGGCTGCCAGGGCGCTGCTGGGGTGGAAGGAGGACAAGGACCAGTGCTTTGTCCCCATCGGCCTGTGTCCACTGCTTTGGCCCCTGGATGCGTGAGGACAGCAAGGTGTCCGGGGCTAGACCCCCCTCCGGGCTGCGTCCTCAGTGTTAGGTGGGTCCCCTCCGGGCCGGGGAAGCAGGGTGGCGGCTGCTCTGGGTGCCCTGCCAGGGGGAAGAGGGGGGAAAGGCAGACCAGGGAAGGTGGGTCAGGGGTCTCCAGGCCTCCTAGGGGGAAGGGTCACGTTCCTACAGGGCTGGGGAGTGAGAAGGGCCCCTGGGGGCCAGCCCGGGGCCTGAGCTTGTCCAGAGAGCTCTCTGGCCTCACCAGCTCTGCCTTCCCACCTGGCCCTGAGCTGAGGCCCAAGATCCCGAGTCTCTGATTCCAACGACATGAGTTTGCTCATGCTGCCAGAACAAAGTACTATAGACTGAGGGGCTCAAACAACAGAAACTCATTTTCTCCCAGTTTTGGAGTTTGGAAGTACTGGATCAAGGTGTCGTCAGGGTTGGTTTCCTCTGAGGCCTCTCTCCTGGGCTTGTAGGCGGCCGTCTTCTTGCTGTGTCTTCACGTGGTCGTCCCTCTGTGGGTGTCTCTGTCCTAATCTCTTCTTATGAGGACTCCAGTCATATTGGATTAGGGCCCACCCTTTAAGAGGAAGTTATAAAGTCGTTAAGAGGTAATTAAGTTATCTCCAGATACTGCCACATTCTGAGGTACTGGGGGTGTTAGGACTTCAATGTATTAATTTTGCTGGTGGGGGGAGGTACACGGTTCAGCTCATAACACCAACAGATGATCAAAGCCACATTCTCCAGGGGCCTGAGCCAGCGGTGCCTTCTGCAGCATCCTTGTCGGCCACCCCAGCCCACCCTGGTTGGGGGGACACTGTGGCTGGGCCGGGGGTCTGGGGTCCCACACAGGCAAACAGCTGCATCCTGGGGGAGGCTCATTCTGTATTCAGCTCAGTCCCAAGGAGAGGAAACCGGGGCTCTCGGGGATGCTGGGGGCGGCTCCCCGCTTGCTTAGCTGAGGGGCACGCAGTTGCCACGGTGACCTCTATCTGCGCAGTCACACACACACACAGCCCAGCCACTTCTCCAGGCTCGAGGGCTCCCCACCCCCACCTCAGAGTTCACACTGAGTGTTGAGTCCCTTGGTGACAAAAACATGGAAACGGTTGCCATGGCAGCCATTCTTTGGAGCCCTCAGACTGGAGTGCAAAGTTGAGGATGCCCAGGAACAGCTGAAATGAAAAGATGGGAAAATCCGCCACTTCCCTTGCCCCAGAAGGATGAGTCGGGTGGCGTTCGATGGAGGGCCCAGCCATCCCTGCCCCTTCCTGTCACCCCGGGCTAAGTGCGGGCACAGGAGGGGAACGGGGAGGGCCTGGGGAGTGAAGGTGGCACAGTGGCCCCCAGAGATGTTGAGAGAGGCCGGCCAGGCTGAGCTGTGGGTGGGCCCAGTGCCCAGAGCAAAGTGGGCAGGTGATGACCTCTTGGCATTCCCTGGGGACATATCCTTGTGGCTGGAGTGCACCTTGTCTCGGTCTCTTCACCTGTCATCTGGGGAGACAAGCTCCTTTCTCAGGCGGGCTCAGGACCATGATCTTCAGCCTGTCCAGGGGTATAGGACGTGGTGGCAAGGGGAAGGCGCCATGTTCTGACCGCGGGGATGGGGAAGGATGCCAAGTTTCCCTTGGACGGGGGTTAGTACAACAGAGACCTCTGCACTTACCCCTGGAATGGTTATGTCCCCCCCCCCCCCAAGAAGTTCCCCAGGTAGGCTCCATGGGGCTCTGGTGCCTTGAGATGCACCAGCCAAAGGGTTCTGGCACTCAGAGTTGTTTGGGAAGCCAACACACGCGTGTGTGCACACAGGTTGTAGATTAAAGGCTCAGAAAAGTCCTGCACTAAGGCGACTTCCTTTGTTTGAGCCAGTATTTCACATATTTGAGCAAAATCCGCCCCCTTAAAAAAGTGTGTCCTCCTCTTATGAAGTATCTCTTAATATCCTGCAGAAAGAACATCTGTTAACATTTACTAGAGCATCGATTCTCAAAGTGTGTTCCCTGGGTCAGCACCATCTGGGAATGTGTGAGAGGTGTGCGGTCCTGGGCCCCAGTCCACATCTATTGAATCGGAAATTGGGGTGAGGCCAGCAATGTGTTTGACAAGCCCTCCAGGGGATTCTGATGCCTGCTCCAGCTTGAGAACCCCTTCTACTCAGGGAAAGAGTAGCAGAGAATTGAAAGGGAGGGGAATGGCCTGAGGACAGGGAGACAAGGCAGACTGGCAGGGATGGGAGGGGGCAGTACAAGGATCCTGGACTCTGGTAGAGACGCTGCAGCCACCCTGAAGGGCTGTTCGGGGTGCACTGCACCTGGGCACTGAGACCCCATTCTGGTTTTCTGAGATTGGATCAAGGGCAAGGCTCTATGTCTAGGGGTGTCATGAGGCTTGATGTTAAGTGACGGGGCCTTTGGAAATGCCCAGGGGGAACCATGTGAGGAGGTTCCCCCCATCCTGTGCCGAGGCGCCAGTGCTATGCTCATGGAGGGCACCTGCCCTGGCAGCTGGATTCTGCCAAGTTCTGGGGATGTGGTCAGTACCTACAGCACCTTCCTGGACCCTAAAGAGGATTGTCCCCAAAGACAGTGCTGGGTGGCACCTTCAACACAGGACATAAGGCTTCCTGGAACAGCGGCCTTGGCCCCAGTATCAGCTTTACCACCACACACCCATTCCCCAGTCGGGTACCCCGTGCAGTCACTTCCCAGCTCTGGGTCTCCTTTTCCTTCTCCATCACACAGGCCGCCCCATCCCTGGCCCTCCTGGTCGGTCGCAGGAGCTCGGGGTCCAGGCGGCACTCGTGGCCCACCCTCCTGCCTGTGCTTCCTTGCAGCCGTCCAGATCCACATCCTGAAGGCGGACAAGGCGGGGGACTGGTGGAAGTTTACAGTGAACATCATCTCCGTATACAAGCAGGGCACCAGCCGCATCCGCCGCGGTGACCAGAACCTGTGGATCCGCTCGCGGGACATCGCCTGCAAGTGCCCCAAAATCAAGCCCCTCAAGAAGTACCTACTGCTGGGCAACGCGGAGGACTCGCCCGACCAGAGCGGCATCGTGGCGGACAAGAGCAGCCTGGTGATCCAGTGGCGGGACACGTGGGCGCGGCGGCTGCGCAAGTTCCAGCAGCGCGAGAAGAAGGGCAAGTGCAAGAAGGCCTAGCGCGGGGGGGCAGCGGCGCGCCGGGCGGGTCGGGCGCCGGGGCCGGCGAGCGGGAGCGGGCGACCCGCCACCGCGGCGGCGTGGACTTGGCCCGTGAGGGCTTTCCCAGCTGGGGGGAGGGTGGGGGCGGGGCCGGCGCGGGGCCCTCGGCGGCCCCGCCCCCAGCCCCGCCCCACCCCGCGCGGCCGGGCCCCCTCGGGTTGAGGACGAGATGTAGCTACCTCACGGGCTCCCTCCAGAGCAGAGAGGCGCTCCCCCCCGGGGCCGGAGCGGGGCCGGAGCGGGGCCGGGGCAGGCGGGCGCAGGCGGGCCGCAGCGGTGGGTACAGAAGGGCACAGGAGAACTGTGAACCCCCAGGCCCCCCGCCCGGCCCAGCGCCCCCTCCCCGCCTAACACGGAAAATCCCGCCCTGTGCCCACACCCTTCTTCGGGAATTCCCACAGGAGCCCCATGTGCAGCGCCCTGGGGGCGTGCGGGGGGGGGGCCTTCCCCGGGCGGCCTGTGGTCTCCACCGCGCCGCCTCGGTCGCCCGGGTGGGTGCTGGGCCAGGCAGAGGGCAGTGGGCCCAGGGCCACCCCCGAGAAGCCCGCGGAGCTGCCCGCCGGAGGCGGCATTGCAAAACCTCCCCAGAGAGTCTCCTTTCTGCCAGGCTGGAAGCGGCCCCTTCGTGACCTTTTCTGGGGAAGGGGCACGGGGGGGGGGTTGACGGCAGTGACGCTATTTGTGTGATGACCTCAGCTCTCACAAGGCCCCGAGCAGTGTCCACAGCTGGGCAGGGCCTGGAGTACGGCCGCAGCGCCCGGCGGGGGAGGAGAGGTGCTGGCGTGCCCGAGCCGCGGGCTGGCAGGGGCAGGAAGCGCTAGGGTGCTGGGTCCCGAGGAAGCCGTGGCCAGTGCCTGCTGCGGCCCTCACTCCTGGCTCCCCCAGAGCAGGGACAGAGGCCGCTAAGCAGGGGCCACCCACCTGGCTGGCCTGGCAGCACGTCGCCCACTCCTCTCCGGCGGCCCCCGAAGATGGCCTCACACGGGGCCAGCGCCTGGGGCGCCCGCGGCACTGCCCGCACACGGAAGTCGAGGCCCGGCTCCTGTCAGGAAAGGGGTTCATCTTCCCTGCTGGAGTCTGGCCGCTCAGAAGGGTCACACCAAGGATGAGGCTCGGGCCCCGTGGTCTGGCTTCCGTGCTTCGGCCCCAGCGCCACTGCCGTTTACCGTGCCCCCACCCGCTCTGCGCCAGGCACTTTAGCCCTGTGAGCTCCTGTTATCGTCGTGGCAGCCCTGAGGGATGGGTTCTCACCCCGTGTCCCCGTGCAGATAAGTGGCAGAGCTGGGCTGGTCCGACCCTCCGTGGTTCCCTCGCAGGGGGTGCTTCTGCGTGAGTCACCCCTGAGATGCTGGCCCTGGTGATGGCATCGGGCCTGGAGCACAGACATTAGGAAGTGGGGGCAGGGATGGGCACAGTCACATCTTCAGAGGTGGCAGCCAGGGCCGTGGGTGAGGCCGGGTGTAAACTGACCCCAGGGCAGCCCCTGGAAGCCCCAGATGGCGGGCGGGCAGGCCGTGGCTGATCCTAAGGTCTAGGGAGAAAGGCTGCCTGGGGGTGTTTGGAGGGATTCCAGAGATGCCCCCAGGGGCAGGGGGAAGACAGAACTGGCCTGGGAAGGGGTAGCTGCCTTGCCTGAATCCAAGCCCAAGGCTGGGGGCATAGGGACCTCTCCACACAGTTGGCCCTCCAGCGCTGCCCAGTGTGGTCCGAGCGCACGTAGTTGGCCCACAGGCCTGGAGAGGCCCTGCCCTGCCCAGTTGTCCGGCGTCTATTCACACCGGCCTGGCTTCTCTGCCCAGAATGGCCACGGCAGCCTCACCACCTCCCACCCGAGTGGGCCTGAGTCTCAGCCCCCATCACCAGGGGCCTGCCCTGGTCGTCTCCGAGGCCCCTCCGCTCTGGAGCCAGCGGCCTGCCAAGCAGCACTGCATCTTGCTTTAAATTCAACCAGCCTCCAGCCTCGCCCTCCTGCTCGGCACCCCGAGAGCAATGTAGCCTGGCCTCTAGGGCATGTTAGGGAATGCCAGGGTGACCAGATCAGCCAGCATGGGCTGAGGACACTGGCGGGGTATCAGTCCTCGCAGGCCGCCTTCCCCACTTCACGGATCCAGCCAGAACCCAGCCCACCGCTCCTCTGAATCCAGCCACCAATTTGGGGGTGACGACCCATCCTTGGGAAAGCACCCCTCTTCCTCCCCTCGCCCCCCCGTCCCCGGGAGGAGATGGAAATAGGAATTGAGGTGCTCCAGCTTGTACAGTTAGGAAAGGATATAAAATGGAACTAGGTTTTGAAGAGTGTATTAACCAGAGTTGTGATATTGTAGGTGTTTGAAGAAAAAACATACCAGAATAGTCTTTTTAGGAAAAGAAAAAAAAAAAAAAATTTCCAAGTTGCCCACTTTCTTACCTGCTGGGTGGTCTGGAGCCCCTGCCACCAGGGTCCCCGTGTCTCTGACACACAGTAATGCTAAAGATTGGGGCAGAGGGAAGGGGGACGGAGGGGGGCCTCCCCTGGACTCACCTGCCGGCTCCGGCTTCTGTCCCGAGCCAGCAGGGCAGGAGGCGGCATCCTCAGGTCCTGGTAAGTGGGAGGCCGGGAGCTGCCCCAGGTGGCCCCTCGCACCCGCCTGGCAGTCTGCCTCCATAGTAGCTGCAGGAAGTGGGCACAGACTGTCTTGGGGTTGCCCCAGGTTGGCATGAGACTGAAATCAAGGAGACCCTGAGGGATCAGGAGATGGTCCTTTAAGAAACTGAAAAATATTAGGGTTTCAATGCTCAAAGGAAGACTGCAGAGTGGACAGACCAGACCCATGGATGGGGTTACTGGGCCGCAGCCATGCCATACCCTAGGGGTATCGAAATGTGTGCTCGTGGGGCCTTGCCCCCGCCAGATCCAAGCCAGCCCCGCTCCCTGCTCCCCAAGGCACCTCCCGCCCTCCCCCCCACTCCCTCCTGCGTTCCGAGTTCTGTTCACTCAGAATTGTAAATGTTTAGTTGTGACCATGACATATTGTTTGGATCAGTGTTCCTCTCCAATGCATACTAATATATTATGGTTATTATATATGAATATATTTAATGACATGGAAAAAGTTGTGGATTTTTTAAGTTTCTTTTTTTTTTCTTTCTTTTTTTTTTGGTTAGAGTTGTAATGGACCCAGATGGAACTTGTAACATGGGCCCCACATGATAGAACTAAATTCAGATATCAATTAAATAAACTCTTGTACACTGTTCTCTGTCTCCCAGTCTTTATTGGTGGCCTGAGCTACGGGTGGTCGGCCTGTGGGGAGAGAGGATGGTGACTCCTCAGGCCATTTAAGGAATATGGCTTCTGATCTAAAAACTCCCCAGCACGACAGAACCCTGGGTTTTTCACAAAGCCTGAGACGGTGCCCTAACTACCCACTTTAAAAAAAAAACAAAAACAGGAAAAGGGCAGCTTTGCTTGGAAGGTCCTAGGGGCGGGCTGGCTCCAAATGCGATTTGGACAGTCTCTATTTCAGTCCCCAAGAAACCATCCCTGGGATCCATCCTGGCCACTCCCTGGGGCTCCGGGTTAGGGGGACTCAGGGGATGGGGCAGAGTGCACCTCTGAACCTCCCCATCTGACTCAGAACCTGCAAGTAGAGTTTTTGCCTTGCACATAACTAAGGGGAGACTCACCAGCAAAGACAACAGGGTTAGTGATGTTCAAGACTTTCCTCAAGCCATCGCTGAGGCTTCGTTCAGTGCAGGGATGGGGCCGGGGCCATGCAGCCACCAGGAGCTGAGCTCACTGGCTTTCTGGAGGCTATATTTAAACTTCCAAATGGTTGTGATTTCTCTATTAAATAAACAATTCAGTCATTAGGAACATGTTGCGTTACCATGCAAAGTGGAGCCGATCGTCACCAGGAAGCTATAATTTCTGCACCCAGCTGTTTCAAAGACAAGTCTCAGCCACGCAGATTCAGCCCGCCCCCAGAAGGCACAGAAAGCCGTCCCCGCTGCGTGGAGAGCCGGCTGAGATGCTGTTCGCTGCTGCGCAGGAAGGAACAGGGCTCGCCCAGCCTCCTCAGGGGGTCCGGCTCTAGGAATGGGAGGTGTGCTCTCGGAACCAAGGGTCAAAGCCCGGGTGGGTAGACCCAGGGGCGGCAGCGCCAGACACTGGGTGGGCAGGGACAGGTTACAGGCCTCAGGTGGCTGGACAGGCCGAGGCGAAAGAGAGCCTTTTCTGCAGCCTCGGGCTCCCCTCAAAGCCAGTTCAGACCCAGCTGGACCATTTGCAGGATTTAAGACATCTGCCAAACCCAGTGCAGGAAATCAGCCAGCTTGCTGCCAAGTCCTGACCCAAGGTGGTTGGAAAAGTCCACTTTAGAGACCGGAATGCCGAGGCATGAGGAAACCGAGAGATTCCCATCAGGGACTCGGGGGCCAGCAGAGTCCAGTCAAAAATCCAGACCCGCTGGATGAGCGTTCCCCAGCGTCTGGCTGGCTCTCGGGGAGGCTCCCGCATTCGTAAATCCCTCCCCTCTGGCCTGAGACAGCACCTGGGGATGGGGGCTGCCGGCTTATGGCAGAGATACACCTAGGTTTCAGATTCTGTTGAACAGATAGCTCTGTCTGTACTCTTTTGAGACTAAATAAAGACGTGTAAGAAATATGCCAAGAAAAACTAGGCGTGGAAGGACTGACAGGGACTTCCCTGGTGGTGCAGTGGTTAAGAATCCGCCTGCCAGCGCAGGCGACATAGCTTCGAGCCCTGGTCCGGGAAGATCCCACATGCCGCGGAGCAACTAAGCCCGTGAGCTGCAAAGAGTAGCCCCTGCTCGCGGCAACTAGAGAAAGCCCGTGCACAGCAACAAAAACCCAATGCACCCAAAAATAAATTTATTTAAGAAAAGAAAAAAAGGGCTTCCCTGGTGGCGCAGTGGTTGAGAATCCGCTTGCCAATGCAGGGGACACGGGTTCGAGCCCTGGTCTGGGAAGATCCCACATGCTGCGGAGCAACTAGGCCCGTGAGCCACAATTACTGAGCCTGCGCGTCTGGAGCCTGTGCCCCGCAACGAGAGGCCGCGATAGTGAGAGGCCCACGCACCGCGATGAAGAGTGGCCCCCACTCGCCACAACTAGAGAAAGCCCTCGCACAGAAACGAAGACCCAACACAGCCATAAATAAAAATAAATAATTAAAAAAAAAAAAAAAGTACGGACAGAGCCAGTGTGAGAAATAAAGCAATGAGTTAATCCATCCAAATACTGTATCAAACTGGAGACTCAACAGGACAGCAAGTCACTTCTGAAAAGAGGCAAATGCTTTCTGTTACTGGCATGGAGGTGGGAGAACTCTGAAGCCGTAAGAAGCAATTAGAGGAAAGATGAGTCTTGGCCCACTTTTCAAAATAAAGGCGGGAAAACCGCACTTACCTTCAGCAGGGCTAGGCTAGAAGACCCAACTAGATAAAAGATGATCTTTCACTAGTCTACACAGAGAACTCTCGGGATAAGCCCGGAGCTGCAGAGGCAGGAGTGCCGGCTGCAGGCCGGCTGGTGGTTCTCAGAGCACTGGTCAGGAGAGAACATGACAGTCCTTGGGGCAGAGGGACAGTCGGGAATCCTGCAGCGGCCCCGTGCGAGGAGGGTCCAGGGCTCTGCCGGGAGCGCAGCGCAGTGTCCTGGGGCTAATGAAAACTAAGGTTTGGTTACAGTTATTAATTATAATGATGTTTCAGTGGAACAAAAGTACCCGTCGTAACCAGGTATCTGGATTTCTTTATATAGTATCCAGACTTTAAATGCTTATAATTAATCATCAGTTCAGTTAAACAGTACTTATGATGTTATTTTAATAAAGTTTACTTTCATCGGAAACGCACCCAAGGTGATGGGGTCGTGGCTCTCTTCCCTACGCTTGGGGTACTACTAACTGCTCACACCACCGCTCCAGAGCCCTGCCGGCCGCCTGGGACCGTGGGCCTGACGCCATTGAAGGGGGAAACCAGGCCTGGCCAAATCCAGCTGGAAAATGCCACATGACCCCAGGGTGGCTCCTGATACGACAACAGATCCCGAGTGGCCCATCCCAGCCGCTCGGGATGCCTTGCCAATTTTGGGCCGCCCCTCAGTTTCAGAGTGGGGTGGGTATCTCCCAAAAGGGGGAGCCCCCCTGCCCGGCACCGCCCCAGGCCTGGACGGCAGGTCCTCACGGTCTCACCCGACCAGCTTCTTACCCCCTCCCCTGCCTGCGGGTCCAGAGAAGTGAAGTCACTGGTCCAGGTCAGCCGGCTAGTAGGGCTGGGCCGTGCCTAGAGCCCACTCAGTCAAAAGAACAGAAGCCGCTGTGTGCGGACATCGGCTGAGCGTTTGGCTCGGAAAGGCCTTTCCGTGTGGCCGAGCCAGGCCGCCGGGGCTCTGGTTCAAAGACGCCCCACGAGTTGCCGGGGCTCAAGTCAAGGGGAGGTGAGAAAGTCAAACAGACCTTCAGTGCCCCCTCCCGTGAGCCCCAAAGTGGGGGCCTCCAAGGAGACGCTGTTTACACAGATTTGGGGTTTGGCACAAGACTGAATGATGTGCTCTGCGGATGCCTGATCTTCCACCGGGGGATCCGTTAGCAACCGCCCCGCCCCCGCGGAAAGTGCCTCCCAGGGCGCCTTACTGCGCGGAAGCCCCTGGCCCCCCGTCCGGCCCGGCCCGGCTCCTTCGGGAGCTCACCGTTCTGGTTCCCGACACAAGCCTGCCTCCGTGTTCTCTCCTGTGCTTCCCCCTCCCGACCCCCAACAGCGTGTCCCCTGCTCACGGCTGCCCTGCTCCCGCCCTCGTCGCTGGGCCACCGCCAGTCTGAACACGGCTCCCAGGGCCTCGCCTGCTCTGCACGTGCTGGCAGCCCTGGAGGTCCGCGGGCACCGGGGCGGAAGCAGGGGGTAGGATCCTTGAGCCCTGGATGTGGAGGCCACCTGGGCCGGGGGGCGCTGTAGACTTGGGGTAGAGGGAGAACCCTCTGTCAGCTGAGGCCCCCGGGGTGCTCCGTGCTGCCACGTGCTGCCTCACCCGATCCCCAGTCGCCCCCGGAGGCAGGAGACTGCCTTCTCTCCATTTTCTAGAGGAGGAAACGGAGGCACGGGAAGGGCACCTGGCTCGTGGTCACACAGCTGGCGAGGGCCGTGGCTGTCACTGGGGCCGTCACTGCCTAGTTCAGGCTCTCTGGCTTCTGGGTACCTGCTGGTCCTCCCGCTGAGCAGGGCAGGTGAGTCCGGCCAGGGAGCTGCGAGCAGGGGCGACGGCTTCCCTTCTGGGCCGAGCGTTCCCAGAGTCCCCTTTCTTCTGCCACAGCCCCCGTGGCTGTCCCATGGGCCCACGTCGGGGCCCCCAGCCGACTTGCGTGGAGCAGCCAGAGGGAGGCACCGACGCTGGGGATGGAGCGAGGCTGTTCGGATTTGGGTGACTGTGACTGCAGCGCCGTCCCGGCTGACACGGAGCGGAGTCCGGGGCTAGACCTCCTCCCGGAAGAGTGCCGCGTGTCACCGCCACACACACACCAGGCGGCGGCGGGGCTGCCCAGTGGCCTGGTGGTGACCTGGCCCCTCTAGGGGGGAGCTGCTGGGAATAGGGTCACCCAGCCTTTGCAGCGACTTACAACTGACCGAGCAGAGCCGTGACTCCCCTGACGGAGGCCTGGGGTCTGGAGCCAGGTCTTCCCTGTGGGTCCCAGGAAAGTACGCGCCGCCAGGCTGCACCGAGGTCCTCCTGCTGCCTATCTCGGCTCCCCGGGGAGGGGGGGTGCGGTGGGATGGGTCAGGTCACGCCTTCTGGAGAGCAGCTGCCCACAGTCTCTAGGAAATCCACAGAAGACCCCCCAAGACTCCCCTCCCACCTGCCCGATCTCTCCTCTTCCAGGGAAATCTTGTGCTTGGAAACGGCCCTAGGTTTTCATCACCAACACCAATTCTTTCCCCTGGAGCCACGGAGGGCGAAGCAAGGCCCGCTGGCCCGGCCCGCCTTCCGCTTGGCCAGGAGGGAGGGCACAAAGCTTGGCCCTCTGCCCCTTCCAACCCGGACTCACCGCCGCTCCCGCGGGCCCGGCACCCTTCGCAGGCCTAGCCCATCCGTCTGCCCTTGCCATCACGCATGTGCACACATGTGCAACGCGTGCAGTGCACACTCACACACACACAAGGTTGTCAGGGCCAGTTTAGGAGCTAAATAAAGGTACTGTTCTCCTGCCTGCATAATCAATCACACCTTCCTCTGAACCCTAAACGGTACCTTCCTGCCTGATCAGATTCATCAGACTTGATACCGGCTGCTTATAGGGATGTTTCAGCCTGGGAAGACGGGTTTACTACACCGAGGGAGGAAACAAGAACCTGTTTCTACGTCTGAAGGTAGTTCCTAAAGTAGAGTCCTGAGCTATTTCCCCAGTAGGAGTGGCGAGCCTTGTGGGGGGACTTGGGCAGCGGGGCGGGCGGCAGTTACCCAGAGACACGTGCCTGCGTCACAGCCCTCACGTCACTCCTTCCTCCCTCTTGGACACACGTGGCCTTGGCCGTTCACTGCTCTCCCACATGGGCACATGACTTCCCCAAGCAGACTAGACACTCAAGGTCACAAGCTGCCTAGGAATTCGGCATCGTCCCCCCAGGGTGCCCAGCACGCTGTGCGGTGGCCGGAATCCATCAGCGGCCACAGGGCAGTGACCACTGAGGGACCTTGGGCTAGCAGCCCAATGACCAAGGCAGAACCCAAAAGGGCCCCACTGCCCAATACCCCGGCAGCTCTCTGGAGCTGCCACACGATCTGCCTTTGCTGAAGCAACGCACGTCAGGAGTTCAGAGCTTTGGGGGAATTTATTGAGAGTGGCTTTCAGGCACCAAGAGGATGCTGAACTTTACTCCATCACTGGCAGGTGTCCCGGCTGGTGGTCCCTTGACGGCCACTAGTCAGTAGGCCAGACTGCAACGACCACAATAGCCACGAGCAGCAACAAAATCACCATTATCATCCCTGAAAAACAGAAGCATACGAGACCCCCTATAAGGATTCACACCAGACGAGCATCACCCATCCTGTGAAGTATCTTCCGAGAGACAGTGGACGCAGTTCTCCAGGGAGCCCCGGTGGGGGGGTGGGGGTGGTGTCAGCGGCCTCTGGTTTTGCAGGCTGGAGGCTGCGGAAGGGAGGGGCTCCAGGGACACCGGACCGTTACCATCTCGCCACCTCGAGAGCTGTGCCGGAGAAGTGCCCGCGCTCCTGACCTGCTGGGGCCTCCCCACTCAGCCCCTCGCTCCGGCTTCTGTGTGCAGCTCGGCCCCGTTTTCTGTTTGCATTGATGAGGCCTTGATAAAGCAAAGGGCTTGGTGTTTATGAAGAAATACTGATTCTAGAATCCATTTTCTCCCCTATCCACATAGCTTTAGCTTTCCTTCTTGAGCCCACGATACTTGTCACCCCTCTGTAAAAAATTCTGAGAGAGACTTTTTCTTTAAATTTTTTTATATTAACATTTTCTAGTTTTACTTCCTCAACTTCTTGGCTGGGGACCACGAAGGAGAGCATCAGCCCTCCCGGCCAGTCTGCTCCCCGTGTCCAGCTCTGCTCACCAAGCCCGCCCCGTCTCCCCCAGCTGACGCGGCTGGACTCACCACGCCCATCCCTGCAACGCTGATGAAGAGGGAGGGCCCAGGAGGACTCGGCCCCTTCGCCCGACGCGCTCACCGCCTTCCACGCTGACTTCCCTGGTGGGTAATGAGTGCTTCCTACACCCCAGAGGCCAGCATGGTGGTGGCATATCAGACACAGGGCCCGGCCGCGACGGAGCAAGCGCTCGCTAAATGAAGGCCCCGAGAGGGAAGTGAGCAGCAGATGAGGTGAAGCACGTGAAAATGCTCGCCAGATAACAGGGGGGTCAGGGTCACGTGGCTGTCTGGCCACCAGGACTGCCCAGCTCAGGCTGAGGAGATGTTTTGGGAGAGGTCAGGGTCCCAAGAGTTCAGCAGCTTATTCTCTTACAGGAAGCCATTAACACATTACTGATCTTATTGGCTACCAGACAACCCCTGGCCACGTCAGGCTTCTAGAGATTAAGAGCCACATGTGGCCAATGGCTACCCTATCAGACAAAAGAGACAATAGAGAACATCTCCATCTTCATAGAAAGTTCTGCTGGACGGAATAGACATAGCGTGTGGAGTTCTGATTATTTTATTTACTGCTGCATCCCCAGCTTTCTACAACAGTGCCTGGTGTGGAGACTTAATACACAATTGTTGAATAAATGAATGAACAGCCGCTCAAGGTGTTTTCGACACTCACGCCACACTTGGACAGCTCCCCACGTTGGGAATTCTGCTTCCCCTTCTTCTTGAGTCAGTTTTGTTAAATTATATTTTTCTGGGAAATCGCCCATTCTTTCTGAGTGTCCAAAACTACTGGTATAAGATTGTTCATTATATTCTCCTATAATTTAAACACTATGCTGTATCTCAGTCCTTTTTATTTCTCACACCACCTGTTCGTGTATCCATTTTTTTCCTCTAGCCTTGCCACAAGTGTGCCTCTTTTTTTAAAAATATTTATTTTGGGCTGCATTGGGTCTTCATTGCTGCACGTGGGCTTTCCTCTAGTTGCAGCGAGCGGGGGCTACTCTTCATCACGGTGCTCAGGCTTCTCATTGCAGTGGCTTCTCCTGTTGCAGAGCACGGGCTCTAGGCGTGCGGGCTTCAGTAGTTGTGGCATGCAGGCTCAGTAGTTGTGGCGCATGGGCTCCACGGCATGTGGGATCTTCCCGGACCAGGGCTCAAACCCATGTCCCCTGCATTGGCAGGCGGATTCTTAACCACTGCACCACCGGGGAAGTCCCTTGTGGTTTTATATAACCCATGAGCCAAGAGTGGTTTTTGTATTTTTAACGGGTTGTCAAAAAAGGAAGAGGAGATGTGTCACACTGTCTGGGGTCTGCAAAGCCTAACGCATTTACTGGCTGGCCTTTCACAGAATCTGCCGACCCTGCTCTATGTCACTGTGGCCAAGAAGGGCCTCACTTAGGTGCTGGTCTCTGGCTCTCCCTCCATTTCTTTCATCTGGGGATTTCCTTTCTTCCTTGTAAATTCAGCCATCCGTTAACACTCTAGGGGGTGTTGTAATATTTCTCTAGCATTTCAAGACGCTTGTAGTAAGCGGGCGGGTGTGTGTGGCTGTTGAATGAACATTCCCTCAGTCCACCTTCTTGCCAGAGCCAGAAGAACACATCTTCTCATTCATTTCTGCCTCCAGAAACATCTTCAGGTTGACCAAAGGCTCCACCTAGGCAGGAATCCCACTGCTTCTTGGCTGGGGGAAAGGTTTATATTGTGCAACCTTTTTCCTTAAAAAACAGTGGAAACGAGGGAAGCAGACAGACCGAGGTGAAGCGTCAGGGGCAACTGCTGGCCCTCCGGAGCCCAGGCTTACCCTAAAGACAAGGGGGAGGACTGCGTTTCTGAGGAAGGGGGAGAAGACAGGCTGAGTGGTGGCTCAGGAAGAAGTCCTGCCGCCGCCGCTCAGCCAGGATTGGGGCTGGGAGGGCGCGTGGGGCTGAGAAGCTGCCTGTGCGGCCCGGCTTCTGGACCAAGGCTGCGATAGCCCAAGGGGAGGCCCATATGAGTGGCCCCGAATTTTCAAATCAGGGAGATTATGAGAAAAGCAGGACAAAGAAATCAAGAGCACTAACTGGCTGGGAAGGAGAAACCATACATCGGGTTTGAGTTTCTACGCGTGGAGCCTGCGGTCCGACGGAAGCAGCCTCAGGCGTCACAGTCACCACCGTCTCCCGCTTGGGTCACTGCAAGCACTGACCAGCCGCTCCCTTTACCCAGTCCTTTCCCCGCAATTGAGCTGGAATGGACATCAGATCAGGTTGCTTCCTGGCTCAAAACTGTCCAACGGCTTAAAATCCCCGCTCCTCATGGCTTTTTTTTTTTTTTTAAATTTATTTATTTTATTTATTTTTGGCTGTGTTGGGTCTTCGTTTCTGTGCGAGGGCTTTCTCTAGTTGTGGCAAGCGGGGGCCACTCTTCATCGCGGTGCGCGGGCCTCTCACTATCGCGGCCTCTCCCGTTGCGGAGCACAGGCTCCAGACGCGCAGGCTCAGTAGCTGTGGCTCACGGGCCCAGTTGCTCCGCGGCATGTGGGATCTTCCCAGACCAGGGCTCGAACCCGTGTCCCCTGCATTGGCAGGCAGACTCTCAACCACTGCGCCACCAGGGAAGCCCTCCTCATGGCATTTGAAGGCCCTGCGTCATCTGCCCCCTGCTACCCCTGAAGCCACACGGTGTCCAGCGCTCGGGCCATCCTGACTTTGGTTCCTCCAACGTGCCCTGCACCCTCCTGCCTCCCGGCCTGGACCCGTGCTGTCTTTCCTGCCCCTCTTAGTCTAATCCCTGTTCATCCTCCAAAATTCAGCATCAGTTTCCCATCGTCCAGGAACTCCTTCGTGACCTGCAATGGACCGTGTTCCTTCTGTCTCTGCAGTGACCCTTCTTAAACCACGATTTGGGTCCTCAGTCAGTTACTATCTGCATCCGCCGCTGGCACGTGAGCGTCTACGGCAGGGACTGTGTTCAACACCATGTCCCCTGTGCCTGGAGCAGAGCCTGGCACACGAAAGAGGCACGAGACATTGTTTTTGCTATAAACGAATAAATGCATTGAGTATCTGGAGGGAACATGAGGAACCCACGGGAAGGACACAGAAGAGGCAGGCAACAGGGAGAGGGGAGTTAGGAAAATGCGTCAAGGGGTCCAAGAGAAACTTCAAAAGATGGTCAATCCCAATTACAAACCCTGCAGAGACCCCAGGGGGACGGGGAGAAGCTCCCGGGCTTCGGAGACGGTTCACAGCGCGGCGTGGGCAGAGAGAGGGTGGAGGCCTATCGGAACCATCGTCAATACGCTGATTTCTCTTTCAGCCGCTGATTATTCTACCACAGACACCGTGAGTCCTACAAATGGTGCCACAGGAAAGGTACGACGGGGTCCACAAGACCTGAGAAAAATGAAACGCACTTCACCTGCTGACACCAGAGACTGTAACTTGATACTATGTGATAAACTGGTTTCTTGTCCAAAGATGAAAAGTGGGACTTTGAGATCAACGACAAATAAGACTGACATTTCAAACTCTTTCAGAGCAAACAGGGGTCCTCCGGGTAGGAGGTTTCCAGCAGGCTTAAGTAAACCGGGGTGCGCCCAGGGTCAACTGAGGAAGTCATTCTGAGGAGGCAGGTGACAGGGATAAGCCAAAGCCAACTGCAGCCTTGTGGATTCTTCTGGGTCAAAGAGTAGATGTGTCCATACCTTATCACTGCAATGCTTTCTCTTTAAGAACCTGGGCTCTTCTGGAATGTGAACACAGCTCTGGCACCTTCCTTGAATGGAGTCTCTCCCCTCTGAGGGATGCTTCAGAAAGAGAAAGCAAGGGTCTTTCCAAGGCCAGGGAGAGCTAAGCCACGGCGTGCGGGGACTATTCAAAGCGGGCCGGGTTGCCTTGCTCGAGTCTCCGCAACAGGTAATTCTTGCCTCTGTTTTTTTATGAGGAAGCTGAGGTTCTAGAAAGCTAACTCTCTTACCTAACGCCCCACAGCTGGTGAGAGGAAGAGCTGGGATTGGAATCCAGGTGGGACGGACCCCTCGGGCCACGCTCTTACCCTTTCTTACCCCTGGGGCCCGTCTCGGGGGGATCCTGATTCCCGACACAGCGTGGGGTTTATCAGAGAGAGAGAGGCCCAGGTGTCTTTGGGCTGGAAAACTGAGGTAAAGAGTTTCTTCTTTATTTTTCCTTTTCCCATTTCTTTCCTTCTTCCTTTGGGCAACTTTTCATAGTGGGAAAATTGAAACAAATACAAGAGTAGATGGGAGAGTCTGAGGAACTGTGATGAACTCTCATCACTCAGCTTGAACAGGGGTCGGTTCGTGGCCGATCTGGTTTCATCTGTACCCTCACCTGCTCCCTGTCCCTGGTGTATTTTTTTGGAAGCAACTCCCACACACGTTTCATCTACAGATACTTCAGTAAGTATCACAAGGCATCATCAGAAAATCCCCCACACCACCACCACGCAGAACACAGAGGGGCTGCTATTCCTTAAAGACAGAGGCAGGGAAGAGCCCCCGACACGTCAGATATAGGAAGGTGGTTCCACCTTAGAGGATGAGGGAGACCAAGCCACCGCCGGCCACCGGCCACAGGAGGGACAGGCAAAGCAGCCCGCCAGCGTGACAGACAGAACTTCTTTCTCTTGCCTCAGAGTACGGCTTAAACCTCAGGGGGCCTAGTCATCCATCCGCCCCCCCCCCAACCCCCCTGGCTAAGGAAAGGTTGGACATCTCAGACCCGGGAAAGACAGTGGAACTTCTGGGAACCTACCAACCACTGAAACACTGAATGCTCTCTGCCCCCAAACCCAGCACACAAACACCTGGCGAGGCTGCGGGCGCCGGCAGCCTTCCTGCACACGCCCCTCAGCTCTGCGCGGGGCCTGCTGGCACCTGGCGGGGCAGATTTTCCCTTCCAATCCCCAAGTGGCCCTGTCAGGGGCAGGCCTGGGATGCCAGAGTTCCAAGAGTGGAAAAAAGCCGTCCGTTTCCTTTGGTCAGTTTACCAGATTGAGTATTACTCAACCACTTATAATATTTACAAGTCCAGCTCATGGCAATTACCAAAAGATGTAAGAAAAACTCCTTTGCAAACGGGGAAAGGATGTGAAACATGGTCTCTCAGGGACAGTGTTGTGTTTGCTGAAGATTGTTCATCGGGATTCATGGTCCATATTTTTTCCAGCGAAACACTGGAAACCAGCAAATTAGCGAGGCTGTGACGCCAACACGGCTGCCACAGTGGGGCGTGGGTAACGGCTCCTAGTGCTCGCTGACGAGGAGGGGGGGGAGGGTGTGGGGTCTGGCTTGTCTTTAGAGGGTGGGAGCAGGCCTCTGTATTGGCCAGGTTGCCCCTTAGGAAGCTGCAGGAAAACTTCAGTGATCAGCATGGTGGGAGAGCAGGGGGGAAGGAGGGGAGAGCAGGGGGGAGGGAGGGGAGAGGAAGGGGGATGGAGGGGAGAGGAAGGGGGATGGAGGGGAGAGGAAGGGGGATGGAGGGGAGAGGAGTGGGGGAGGGAGGGGGAGGAGGAGGGAGGGAGGGGGAGGAGAGGGGGAGGGAGGGGAGGAGGAGGGAGGGAGAGGAGAGCAGGGGGATGGAGGGGAGAGCAGGGGGGAGGGAGGGGAGGGGAGAGGAGGGGGGAGGGAGGGGAGGAAGAGGGAGGGAGGGGAGGAGTGGGGGAGGGAGGGGAGGAGTGGGGGAGGGAGGGGAGGAGTGGGGGAGGGAGGGGAGGAGTGGGGGAGGGAAGGAGAGGAGAGCAGGGGGGATGGAGGGGCGAGGTGGCAGGAGGGAGGGGGATACAAAGGCCAGTTTTATCGAAGCTTTTTTGTCTGGTTTTTGCTCATCACAAGGAAAGCCGTACTGGCTGCCAGCTGTGGTTGGTTGTTCAGAACCAAACTGTATATTCTCCTCTTGTGTGCTTTGTTCTTCACACTGGAAGGATAAGGGCCCACAAACAGCTCTCATTCAGCCTCTAAAGATCCACAGAGGACACTTATGAAAGACTCCTGGAGCTGTTTTTTCCCCCAGTTGTGCCCATCAATAGGTGACATTTGCTTATGTATTAACCAGTGGGTTCTCACTGATCAAACAGAGTTTTTTGCAGCAGGCTCCTGAGTTGAGGGGGGGAATAGCAGAAGAAAAGACAAAACTGGAATATTGGTTTTCAAAAGTTCATGTAAATGTTCCCTTTAATCCCGTTACTAGGCAAATAAGCTAAGAAAAGAGTAGAGGCCGTGCAGAGACGGTGAACATATTGACATTCTGATTTTCAGATGGAAGGGCTGAAGAATGGCAGTTCCCCTTGAGCTCACCGCTCGGCCCACACCTGCCCACTCGGGAGCTGTGTTTGCGTCTAGTCGGCCACGGGGCGCGGGCACGAGCCACCTTCCTCCAGCCCACCTGGCGACTCGGGCTGGGCTGGGGGCCTGGGTTTGCACAGGCACAGTGCAGAGACCAGCCTCTGTTCTCTCCCTGCTCGTGAATCTATTTCACACCACAGTTCCACATTTGAATTTTCCCCAAACTGTGCTTTCATCAAAACACTGTGCAAGAGTCATCTCTGATTTGCTGAGTCTGGTTTTTTTCTTATCTGGCACTCAACCCATCCCGCCAGGCTCTCCTTTCTCCGCTGGTGGGGAAACCTTCCTCTAGCGGCTCCAGCGGGCTCCCCCATCCCCTCAACAGACCTTCCATCCATCCTCCTCACCCTCCTGCCCGCTCTGCTTGCACCCTCATCCCTTTCTCACCCCACCCCAGGGCGGAGGCCACTTCCTCCACAGAGACCTCGCCTCCCACAGAGACCTCGCCTCCCACAGAGACCTCTCCACCCACAGAGACCTCGCCTCCCACAGAGACCTCGCCTCCCTGGGGTCAGAGAGGCGCTCACAGCCGGGCCACTGCTCTCCGATGACTGGCCTCCACCTTTCAATTCTTATCTTACGTATTCGCGCTTCTCTCCTTAGGTCACAGGCTCTCCAAAAGCAGGCACCGTGCGGTCTGATGTGGCGGAAGGGGCACTGGTTTGGGGACTCAGGGAGACCTGACTTCAAACATGTCCACTTTCTGGCTATGAAACGTCGGGAGAGTTCCTTAACTCTGAGTTCGGTTCCCACCATCTGTAGAACAAGCCTAAAAATATCAGCTTCCTAAGCTTGTTGCGAGGATTCAATAAAACGAAGTACATAAAACTTCTAGATCGTAACTGGCACTCCATAAATGGCGGCTGTGATTACAGTGATCTTGGCTCCTTGTATAACCCACGGCCCACGGCCTTGTGTGCGGCAGACGAGCAAGCCGGCCTCCTGGCTCAACAACAGAAATAAAATGCCATTCGTTCCAGAAGAGAAGCAGAAACAGGGGAATGCCTGGGTGGCATTTAGTCGAGAACCAGCCCAATTCTAGCCGAGGCCCGGGGGCGATGACGGGCATCCAGGACAGGTGGGACGCGAGTATCTGGCAGCATCCGTGTCGGTTACTAGCCACAGGAAGGGCAGCTGTGCCGGGCGAAACGCTGGCTGTGGGCACCAGGCGAGAGAAGCCATGGGAAAGTGAAACGTGAAAGGCCTTTGAGGAAGGGCAGGGCAAGGGTGTGCGCTGAGGACGGGGCTGCCGGCAGCAGAGGGAGACGGTGAAAGCATACCCAAAGGGGGACCTAGAGGGTGTGCAGGGGGCCCAAGGGAGCTCCAAAGATGTGCCCGGCATCGGGACACATCCTGCCGTGCGGGGGGTGGGCGGAGCGGGACTCGGGGGCCGGGGGGCCTGGGCACTCTAGCTGCGATGGCACGAATGATGCTAATGACGATGAAAACGACAGCATGGCAAGAAGTACAGAAGTCAGAGCTCCCGTTCTGCCACAGGGCGCACGTGCTCTGAAAGTTTCAGAGTGCTCAGATCCCCAAATTATTCTCACCATCGGGCAATGAGCGGGTAGAACAACGATTTCCCCCAGTTTCTGGGTGAGAAAGTCGGGGCTCAGAGGCGAATGAGAGCCCGTGAGGGCGGGAGCAGCCGCAGGACCGGCGGGGGTGCAGCATCAGGCTGGGAGGAGGCAACCCGGGGGCCCTCGGAGGTCCTGCCGCGTGAGCGGGAAGGCCAGGGCTTGGGACCCAGCAGTGACGGCACAACCCCTCAGAGAAATACACCAGAAGGCAAAGACCATGCCTAGGATGTGCCTATGTCCTGGTTCTGACCGAAAACGGAGAAAACTGGAATTACACAGATCTTCGCTTCCCCGCGGCTTCATGTCACGCCAACGGACCGCGTCCGTGACGGCGTTTGTGTCTCTGCCTTTCGACGAGGTCACAGCCTAGGCACACAGCGCAGCGCACGGGGAGGACTTGCCGACCCCAGCCCGGCCCCTTGCTGGCCTGTGCGAGCTGGCTGCTCAGGGCCTCTGTGTTCCACGCCCGCAGGGCCGACACACGTGTCCCCAGGCTGCGGGAGGGTTACGTGACGTTCCCCGGCCAAGGGCCTGGCACACACGGGTGCTGACGCTGGCTCCATTCTGGAAAGTGCCAGCTTCCTGAGGGTGAGAGCTGGGGTCTTCTCCGAAATGAGTCTTTGGAGGGATGAACCTGGTGCCCCTGAGTGTGTCTGGGCTGGATTTGCGCTGAGGTGACGTGGGAAGCGGAGAGGCACCCTCCTGACGCTGGCATCTCACCCCTGTCCTCTGAAGGCCCAGGCCCCGTGGGGAGCGCTCACCCCAGGTCCCGGGTGGGCACCCCATTTCAATGCGGACAGGAGGTCCTGCTTTGTGTAAATAGAAAAACTCGACAAGAAGCAACTCTGGAGAGTAGGGAGCTGACTGGGGAGAGGAGAGCAGTGCAGAGACACATCTGGGGGCCAGAGGCAGCGCGGTTCTCAGCAGGAAGCAGGAAGCAGGGAGGGTGACCTGAGAGGAGGGGTGGGGAGGAGGGAAAGAGGACTTGCCTAGAAACAGGAAATTAAAAGGAATTAGGACTGCAAGAGACAGGGCAGAGGAGCCGGATGGAGGCCTGGCGAAAGGCGGGCTCCCGGGGTCTGGGATCCAGGAATGAGGGCCTTGCTGGGCGTCAGGTGGCCCTGTCACAGCCATGGGAGCAATGAGGCTGACACTCGGCTCACGGAGACCCAGCGTGAGGACCTGAGAGCTCATCCCACTGGCCCGGGGCAAATCAGGTCCCAATGGAGGGGTCAGACTTGCTGGTCAAGTGCCCTGGCCGAGGGCACTGCCCAAGCAACTTAGATTTACCCACACCAGAGCCAAACTCAACACAATCTACTGAGTCCTTATTGCGGGTCAGGTCCGACAGGGCAAAGATACACGTCATCTCTTTACGGGTCTCCCGGTCTCATGAGAAAGGCAGAAAAGTCGACCCATCCCTGCCTCCCCAAAACAAAACTAAAAACCCCCGCAGAAGACATCGTTCCCTGGAGGGAGTGTGTAAAAACTCAGCCATTACTGTTGCTTCCTGCACAGAAAGTGCTGGCTAGTTTCTAGGCCCCATCTTTGTTCTTAAAGTGTTATTCATTTCCCGTCCCTGAAATAAGTTCAGCCCGGCAATTGCCATAATTCAACAACAGGATTCAACTGTAAATAGATAATCCTTCATATCAGCAATCCAAAGCAGCTTATTATAAGTTGTCAAGTCAATAATTTAATGCCAATTCTCCGGTGCATCAACATTTGCTAAGCAATACCCCCTCTCTCACTGTGCTGCGCTGTTACCCCTGGGAATGTGAACCTGGCTAGAGTCTGGCAGAAATTCAAGCGTCTCTGAAAAGACAGTCAGGAGCTCGCTTATGGATACCTTGTTTTGACAATTCCCTCTTGATGAAGTATCAGAAGATTTCTGGATGGCTCCAGTCAGGCTATGGATTCACCACTGCAAACCCCTTCGTTTGGGCCCTATGGACTGGGAACCATCACCTGGCATCAATTAGGGACAACGGGCAAGGTGGCAGGAAGGCGCTGCTGCTGAAGTTCTAACTCAGGTAGAGAAAGGCAGGGAGGGACGGCCGTCAGGAGAACGCTTTCTCAATACGTCAAATGCTTACCCATCTGCTGTGTTTTGTTTAAAGCAATTCATTTGACCAAGATGCAAAGGCTACTTGCTGGTAGATCTGAACTGAGTGTCTGAGTCTCAGACCTCAAAGGAACATATTATTGGCAGGGGAGGAAGCAGTGGCCATGTCTGTTCAACTTGCTCCTATGGACACAGCTGGTGGGTCTAGCGGTGGAGCCAGTGAAGTGAACCAGGCTTTCTTCTCCAGGAATTTTGTGATTTTGGACTGACAGAGTTGGGGTTCAGTCACAGTCAAGGGGACGCTCCAGAGGGGTACTCTACCAACTCCGGCTGGAAGGTCCCAGGCCTGCCCATCTTCCGACTCTTCCTGAGACTTGGTTGGCCCCATCATCCCTTAGATTCTTGCAAGTAACCCAACGTCATTCAAATAAATTACATGTTCTTCAACCTAAACGAGCCAGAGTCATTTCCTCTTACTTGTAACCAAGATCTTTCAGTAAAGACACCATCAGCAAAAACAACTATTCGTCTCTAATTATTTGTAAAAGTATCAGAGTCACACGAGAACAATTTCGCCTTACTGGTTGAGCGTTGAAAGGACGGTGCAAAGGCATAGCTCCTGGGAGCCTAGCATCTTGGGCTGCATCTAGCACCTTCCTCTGAATGGGCCGAGGTCCCACTTGAAACAGCGGTCACCATTAAGAGACCTTCTCAGAGACCAAACTCTTCTCTTTCACAGTCCCATATCCTATTATCTTGCAAGTATTCTCTGATTTGCTAGAGATGTCCTGAGGAATCAAAGTGAAGAAAAGCTGCCCTCAAGTTCTCGGGCAAGAGGTATTTAGAGCCAAGGTCAGGGCAGGAGAGCCCCTGCCGTAAACAAGGCTAACAAGAACACCGTGGATGGGGTGAACTAGGTGTTCAGAGCCTCCCCCTTGGGGACCCCTCTTCCCCAGACACACTGTGTAGGGCCCATGGGCCGTCTGGATCCAGCAGGTCCCAGGCGAGCACACATTGTTCCTGCCACCACAGTCCTAACAAGAGCCACCTGTGCCACCATTAGTGTTGCTGGGCACGTGTATCCTTTATACACATTACACGTGGAGCCGCTCCATCAATGTTTAATCCGCAAATGAAACAGATGGTCCCTACTCCCAGTGTGGTTAGGAAAGCAGAAACAATGCCGATGTCCTCTGGGTTCTCTCTCTCTTGGCTTCTGATTTATTTAACAAACATTGATAGAACACGTGCAGGGTACCAGGCACTGGGGATACAGCAATGAACAAAACAGAAATTCCTGCCTTCATTGAGTTACTATTTGTGTGTGTGCGTGTGTGCGTGTGTGTGTGTGTGAGAGAGAGAGAGAGAGAGAGAGAGAGAGAGAGAGAGTGTGTGTGTGTGTGTGTGTGTGTGTGTGTCGGGGGCGCAGCAGGTGAAGACAGACAAAACCCCAGAGCTAGAAGGGGTTAAGTGCTATAAAGAGGAACACAGCCCATCCCTTCCTACTGTACAGGCCAAGGGGGAGCTCAAAGGCATACTCTCCTCTCCCTCAGCTTCCAGGAGCACATGGGGGAGGGGGTACTAATACTTTCCAGAAACCGGCCATCCCATGGTGGGATCTGGAAACATATTGCGGGTGAGATTAAGGTGCCTTCCTACATGGCATCAGGAAACTGCCATCCTTGAATGTTAATAGTATGTAAGCTTAGAAATAACACATGACGAGAGTTTGCTGGAATGAAGGGTGATGTAATGACAAGTGGAAACAGAAAGGGGACTTATTGTGGAGTGTAGAAAAGGCAAGCTGGAGAGGAAGGACTTGCCAGGGCAGGGGGACCCTGGCCAGCGTGCTCTGTCACTGCTTGGTCTGCGGGGAAGTGTGGTCCGGGTGACGAGGCAGCGCACTGCTGCCTGGGTGGCCACGCATCCTCGAGGGGCCGGTTTTGACAACTCCACGCCCCAGTGGAAAGTGTGCTTCTTAAACAGAGGGCTGCTGCCTTGACCAGGGGCCCTCTCACTTTCCAGAGCGCTGGCCACCGGCTGGGGGCTGAAGTCGAGAGGAAGCCAGGGGGTGGTGGTAGGAATGGGACGACAGAGTAGACACAGGATGTTACCCAGAGTTTGGGAGGAGCCGGTTAAATCCATCTCGGCTGACGGGGGGATGGCCAGCGCTGTTCCTGGTGCTTTGGGTGGAGAGTCACTCTGTGTCCTGGAGGCCGTATCGGCCCCCTGCCTAGTCTCAGCATTCCTTTGGCCCCCAAGGTGACAGGGACTATATATAACCAAGAGCCACAGTGGGGAGGGTAGAAGGAAGATGACTGCTAAGAGCTGTGGCAGAAGAGAAAAATAAGGGCTGAGGAGAGCAGCCAGACGTGGTCCTTTCGCTTGAAGAGCCGAGTCTTTTACCAGAGAACCAGAACATATGTCCTGGTTCCTCAGTTTGGCTGTGAAGCCTGTCCCCAACATCGAGGCAGAAAAACGAGCCCTACTGTGATCTGACGGTCACCCCTGCTTTCAAGTGATCACCGTTAAGTGATCGTAAGCTCTCTGTTCCACTACCCCCCAGCACTGTGTGTGTCACTTCCCAGTGGTGCAGCTAAGGGACGGAAGACGTGTGTGTACATGCGTGTGCGTGAACACATGTTTTCCCTCCTTGGGAGGCCGCAGAATATAACAGCCAGAGCCGCACGTGGGCAGAGACGCCAGATGGCTTGCGTTCAAATCGCAGCTCTGTCACTTGGGGAAGGAACCCAATTCTCTGAGCCTGGAATCAGAAGAATGCTAACCCTGAGCTCCCCGAGTTGTCATGGAGACGCAACAAGGTAAAAACGCTTAGTGCTGAGCACGCGACCTGGCCCACGGCATGTTCTCAACTGACGCTGGCTGCTGTTGTCACCTACTGGAGACTGGCTTTGCTACAAACATGGCACTCACGGTCCTCAACCTTCGGATAGGAGGCACTCTGACCTGCCCCGTCCGTGACGCCTGAAGCCTCCGGTGCTGCCCACATCCCCCCCCACCAATGCCCGACACCAACACGCAGGAGAAAGGGGCCTCCGAGGGGTATGTGGCCAGCCACCCGCCCTCAGGCATGACCACTCAGGGAGACCCAGATATGGCTCCCACACTGTTCTTGAAAATCTTCTCTATGTCACTCTTCAGAGAATCTACCAGGAAAACAGATTTTGAAATTTACGCTCATGCAAAATTCTCCAACAGCGTGTATGCCCTATATGCACAAACATAAAAATATACTTATTAACAAATAATAGATTAAGAGCTCTTCAATAAAATGTAGCTCATATTTGCTCTATCAGAAGGGATGTGCGATTTCTACCCAGAGTGCCCCAATGGGCTCCTCTTTCAGCTTTGGGACATGAATTTAATGAATTATCGCTGCAGTGAGATGCTTGGCTGCAGGGATGGAGTGAAAACTATCCAGCACCCTGGTCAGCTGCTAGCTTCCCATTAGTAGAAGGAGAGTTGTAAGCCCACGGGCATCGCCAAGATGGGTGGTGTAAGGACCACAAAGACTTGGAAGCCACTCTGCACTGGGTCATGGAAAAGGGCCTCTTCCCCAAAGCAGCCGCGGGCTTGCAGTTCAATGTAGGAAATACCCAGGACCGGTCAGGATGCAGAGCTCACACACCCAACGCACGGTCTCACCCTAGGACTCTTCACTCTGTGGAGTGAAGGTGCCCTTCCCGCCATCTTGGGGACCCCCGCAACAACGCCCCCTCCACCCAGGACTGTTCTCTAACATTCTTCACGACCAAGACATCCTTCTAAGAACAGTGTATCGTCTGAGGATCCATAAAACTTGACCTTCACAGATGGAAGGGGCCATCTCAGTAGTGCCAACTGTCAGTGAGGCAGGAAACCATGGGTTCCTACGTGAACACGTGGGGTGGACACTGGTGCCCTCCAAGCCCCTATGCAGCTCTAACAGGTGCCCAGGGTCAATGAGGTCACCAATGAGCTGACTGAAGAAAGAAAAAACAAAAACAAAAACGGGTGGGACTTCCTTGGTGGTGCAGTAGTTAAGAATCTGCCTGGCAAAGCAGGGGACACGGGTTCGAGCCCTGGTCCAGGAAGATCCCACATGCTGCAGAGCAACTAAGCCCGTGAGCCACAACTACTGAGCCTGCGCCCTAGAGCCCGTGAGCCACAACTACTGAGCCCACGTGCCACAACTACTAAGACTACTAGTAGTTGTGGCAACTACTGCCCGTGCTCTGCAACAAGAGAAGCCACTGCAATGAGAAGCCCGTGCACCGCAGCGAAGAGTAGCCCCTGCTCACCACAACTAGAGAAAGCCCGCACCCAGCAACGAAGCCCAATGCAACCAAAAATAAAGAAAAGATCCTACTTCTCAAAAAACAAACAAATGGGCAAGATCAAGATCCCCAGCCTTATGTTCTAGAATACGGTCAGCCTAAAAACTGTTGAGCAAGGATTCTACTGGCAAGAAGAATCAACAGAAGTATCTGAGGCCCGAGGATTCATGGCGGCAGAGCTCAAAGACCGGGAACCAGCTGATCTGAAGGACCGGCCTGCAGGGGTGGCCTACGACATGTGGCCCGAGGCCCTTCCAAGGATAAGGCAACCCAGGAGCCCGGGAATCCAGGTAGAAGTCCTTGCCTTCTTTCTTCCTCTGAAGGTGGTCAGTGTGTAAGGGGCTTAAAGAGACCACAAAACTGCAGTCACAGGAAGGCACCCTGATGGCCACGGAGTGTCATGAGCCTGTTCCAGCCAGTGCCGGGTGTTTGCCTCTCACACCCTGTCCACAAACACACAGGGTGTCTGCCTTTCAGTTGTGTGTTGTGAGCGCGGATGATAAAAGGTGTTTGAGGACAATACTGAAATGATGTCATTAACTTCTCCTTCACCACTCTTCTGAAAAAAAGTAGAATAGGCCATTCAAAATGTCGGATTTGGCTTTGAAATATTTGTTGGCTTGCATGCAACATGGTCTGTCAGATACTTCAGAAATCATTTCAAAGCAAAATAAAAAAGTGGAATTCTGACACATTCCCAAAGAAACGATCCAGTTTTCCCACCCTGGCCTCTCACTCAACATGCCGCCCTCTCTCACACCTCCGCGCCTTGGCAGGGACTGTTTGCATCGCTTTGGAGCCCTCCGCCGCCTTCTACGCCGCCGGCACCCCGACACCGGTGCTGGGCCTCAGCTCAAAACCATCTCCTCCCCCAGGGACACCATCTCTCCCGTGCCCAAGGCGGTCTGTGGACCGCTTTTCCTGGGCGGCTCCTGCATATTGAACACGTGCCTTAGAGAAATTGACTTAATAGTTGGGGAAATTAACAACTGATTGGGTTCAGGGTTTACCTTTCTGATGGTCTGAAATGCTTTGAGAGGACAGATCCTGTGTTTCCATGTCTGTGTCCCCAGCATGCTATCCACGGATGCCCAGGACAGATGTCATCTAATACATGCTCGACACATACATATTTTTGTTTTGGTTGAGTGGATAGCACCTCATTGTTTAGATTCAAATACTGCTTGGTATTTTAAGAGTCAGTAGTATGGATTTCAAATGCATTTTTATTTGGTGGTAGCTAATGTGGACATTTTAGCAGCTACAACAGTACTTGGCATATAGTAAGTGATCAACGTGTGTTGAAAAGAAATGAGCGAATGAATGCATGAGAGAGTAGAAACTCAATAAAACAGGCTATTATAAAATACTGGTTCTATAGAACTGCAAGGGGGTACAAGTAAAGTAAGTACAGTTGGTACTGCCAAACTCAAAATCAATATATTGCCCATTAGTGGTCAGTGATCTGAATATAAACTTCTAGGAGAGAATATATCCTATACTTATCTTTCAAGTAAATGAATAGAGTTACATTTTGGTGAAATGTTGGGATTTTACCAGATGCTCATGGGTTTCTTTCTAACACTGATGATTTAGACTCAATTTTCAGCCAAGTGGACCCTCTCTGTTTCACAATGAACAGCCCCAGATCACATTTCCTTCATTCCCTGGAACTTTTATTTGGCTGCCATTTGTAGATATTCCTGCAAAAGTTATTACCAAAAACTACCTAACGCTGGAAATGCTACGTTTATGTTTAGAGCAGTGCTACTCATGGCGTCATTGCAGGAGTGTCACCCGAGAGCTGGTTAGAAACGCGATTTCAGGGGCCCCACCTTGCGCCTACTGAGTCCGGGTCTCTGGTGGGGGGCCCGGGAAGCTGGATGTGAACAAGCCCCGCACGTGATTCTTCCGGCGCTCACATTTGAAACCACTGGCTTAGAGATCAGGATTAAAAGCTCGCTGGCAGTTCTCTGCACCACAAAATCAAACATCATCTGTTAGCAGCACAGGAAGAGCCATGGCTTTCTCTGGGTACCGCAAAGATGATGGGTCAGGGTGCCCAGCTGATGACACACAGCCCCGTGAAGAAGGGGAGCAGCCGCCTGGGATGTATTTGACACACCAGTCCCACTTGCCCCCAGTCCCACACCAGTACTACTCGGCCTCCTTTCCTCTTGACAGAGAGAGCCACGTTCTGAGATCTGTGGGACCACGCCTGGAGTGGCCCAAAGACGGCCTTGCTCAGAATAGAGAGCAACTCAAAGAACCATCTCACTGGTTTGCCAGACTTTTCTATCTAGAATCAGGTTGACCCAGATGGCGTTAGCTGCTAAGAAGCTTCGACCCTCCTCCTTCCTCGCAGAAGCCTGAGGAAAGGCCCAAGAGAGGAAGAAGAGCCCCGTGTGATTTCAGCTTCACGCGTGATCACTGGATGCCAATGGGCCAATGCGACATTTATTTCCCGTGTGCGGGTGGGGTCCTGACCTCGGATAACATTTGTATTTCTAGTGGACCCGAAGGACAGAGGTTCAAGACGCTCAAGCACTGGGTGCTGATTCAGTCAAAGGAGGCACTTTCTCAGGCACACACAGCTGCCCCATCCTGGAGGGCGCCCCAAAGCCAGGAGGCTGGGGGAGCTACTTATAAAGCACGGTGGCTCTCTGTTAGCAGCCCCCTTCGAGAAGTGTGGGCGAGGAAATGCGGGGGGGATGTCTAATGATTAGTTCCTTATGGTCCTGGCATTCTTGAAGAATATTCTTTACACCCGCTGGAACAGTTCTGCATTCTTGATTGCCGGGCTGCAATATACGAGCCTTCCCTTCAGAGCGCTGTCTTTTATGGACACACCAACACGGCCTCGGAACAAGATTTGCCCTCCCCCCCCTCCTCACCGCCGCTCCTTCCCCACGGCCACGCTCTCCACGCCATCCCCTGTGCTCTAAGAATGCAATAAACATTTCAGCACGATCTTTTCAATCCACATTATTTATAATATTCTGACCATCCACTGAGCCTGGCTAGAAGGCGAAGTAATAAATCAAACTTAACAACAACAAAAAAAGGGAGGGGGGGAAAATCACCCTTTGGCTAGGCTAAGGCCTGAGACATTTCATTCCCCGAAGGGTTTAGTTATGTTAGGAAAAGTGAGATGGGGATGAGACTCCAGGTTTAGAATGACACGGAGTCAGGAACTCGAATCTATAGGCATAATCATAACTGTGTAGAAATCTCAAACAAACTTACCTCTCGGGGCATCCTGAGGATAAACGAGATACGTGGGAAGCACTCGAGCACCCTGAATAAAGGCAGCTGGAGCCCAGTTACCCTTTCTGGGTCCAAAAGGTCATCTTCTTGGAACGGAGAGGCTAGCAGCCCCCCTTCTCTCCTGAGCTCGTCTCTGCTAATCAGCGTCCCCTCTACAGGTTCGGGGGTCGGGGGGGGTGCTTGATGTGGGGCTGGGGACAAGGCCCGGGCAGGCAGTGAGATTAAGGCGGCCGGGCCACTGGGTCCGGCTCCGGTGGCCACCCTCCGTGTGACCCTTCCTCCCGCCAGTGAGGACCACACCGGGCCACACACAGCCAGAGGTCTCCCTAAGGACTACGCTGTTCCTGCCTCTGGGGGTGGAGTGGCGGAACTTGTCCCGAGGCCACACAGCGTGGCGCTAGGCAGGTTTACACAGTCTGACTTTCTCCTCACAGAGACAGACTTTGGCTCAAGAGCTCGCTGATGATTTCAAGTTTTATCTAAACAAATGCGGAGGCCGCCAGAGGCTGTTGGCTAGTTGCGTAATTGGCCTGAGGCCTTTCTGCTTTGGCGAGGCCCCGTTCATCCCGCAGCTCACAACGGAGACCCTCAGCGGCTCAGCCTCGCCACAGAGCCACTGGGGGTTCACGTGGCTGGACCTCAAGGCGGCCTGTGTGTCGTCTGGCAGCCTCTGCCATCTGCTCCAAGCGGTCCCTTTGGACAGTTCTCTGGATACGAGATGCTGTTCTTCTGTTCTTGCTGAATTCGGGTACCGAACGTAAGACTAGAGTAAATGAACCACAACCCACACGCTCATCATCATGGCCTCACGATGGCTCTGGGGAAACGACCGTGAGTGGCTGCTCGTGAGACTTTTGTACGAGAAAGTCGGGCAAGAGAGTAACTCTTCTCATTAATATTGTCAAACTTGCCAACTGATCTCACTTTGCCACTCTACCATTTTGCATTTCAGCCTCACTGGGTTTTGTTATAGGACAGAAATGCCTTCCTGTTCAGACGTGTCACACCTGCTCGCTGGACTGAATGATGTTAAGGTCTCGACCAACATGTTAGAAGGGATCTGACAACAGCTTTGCTTTGTTCATCATGTCTACCAGTAAGTGTCCAAAGGCAAACAGAACCAAATTGATGCATGAGATCCATACTGTTCAAAGTCCTCTAAAGCACAACAAGTTATCTGTAAGGTCCCTAGGTCAGGAACCACCAAAACCTTCATTACTTGACTGTTACAATCAATGGGCTGTTTACAACGTCCATTTCTTCAGCTTCTGGTGATCAGACATCCTCTTTACTCCAGTGTATCAGGACGGAATGGTTGACCCAGATGCCCGGGGTCTCTTCGTCAGTACAGCCCCCTCTCACTGCAGGCATCTGGGGGGACCTCTTTCCCTCAGCTCTGATGTCCTGGGCTGAACTCCTCCCCTGTCACTCCTCAACAAAGGCCTGGCCCCATGACACCAGGACCCGCCACTGCCCTCTGCCTACTCCTTTTTTTTTTTTTTTTTTAAATAAATTTATTTATTTTTCATTTATTTATTTTTGGCTGCATTGGGTCTTCATTGCAGTGCACGGGCTTCTTGTTGCAGTGGCTTCTCTTGTTGCAGAGCACAGGCTCTAGATGCACGGGCTTCCGTAGTTGTGGCACACGGGCTCAGTAGTTGTGGGGCACGGGTTTAGTTACTCCATGGCATGTGGGATCTTCCTGGACCAGTGATTGAACCCGTGTCCCCTGCATTGGTAGGTGGATTCTTAACCACTGCACCACCAGGCCTCCTCCTTTAGTGCCCTCTCCCTGGTCATTGTGCCTTGCCCACCCTTCCCCATTTATGTGCCCTATCTCCTTGTATTTACCCACGGTGTCAGTGACACAGAAGGAACGGTTAAGCCCATGGCTTTAGAGCCACACTGCTTGGGTTCAAATCCTGGCCACTCCACTTCCCATCTGTGTGATTATGGGCAAGCTACTTCACCTGTCTGGGTCTCACCCGTAAAATGAGATTCAGAGTAGTATATATAATGCCCTGGGAATAGTATCTGTAACACAGTAAGTACATGATAAACATTCACTTTTTCTTTGATTGTGGATTTACCAGACAAGTTTCCTGGTGTGCCCAGAGCCCCTTCAAATGGGATCTGTTTAGACCAAAGCTCTGGTGGAAGGGTGGCCCAAGTCAGCTGTGTATACCCCATGATCCCACACATCAAACCACGGTGGCATGGGCATACAGAGAGGTCAGCCAACTCACCGGCTGGCCAGCAGCCCCCTAACCCATTTTAGCCCAGCACATGAAGCTGAGTTGGGAAACAGGTTCTTTTCTCTGGAGCTACACTAGGAAATCAGGAGCAATACAGGCTCCCCTGGTCTGCCTTTCTTCCTAACAATAGTAACCCAGGTCCTTATGATAAACTCACCTGGATTTATTATTGTGATAATGTGAGTGATTCTGTTTTTTTTCCCCCCAACGAAAAGATCTCCCAAAGAACAAAAGTTTGAATTACTATATACTGATATCTCATGCTAAAGATATATGCACTTTAAACAAAGGACAGAGTTTGACTAAAGGAATACATTTCTAGTTGCAACATTTTGGGTCACCAGCAAGATGGCTGGAAGACTTTCTGTCCCTTTTGAAATTAGACTTTTTAGGCCATCAGTGAGATATCTAAGACATGAACAAAATTGGTTTTCATCAGAGTCACCTTTTAACATCCACCCCCATTTCAAATCCACATTCTCAGGGTCTGCAGGTACAATCAGGACCAAAGTCTTTGTGACTTAAGGTGAGTGAAGAGCAAACTCTTTTCTGGTTAACTTCCTTGTCACTCTGGAGAATACCCCTAACCACTATTTCTCAAATGAGAAATCGCGGAGCTTTCTGGAGGGAAGGAAGAGCTGGTGTGGGTCAGCAAGGGCAGGACTTAACGTGGCTCATCACTGGGTCTCGGCTGAGCAAAGAGAGGAGAAGCCAGTCATCCTCGCTCCATCGCGAACCTACACGGTACCGGATACCACGGCAGATGCTGGGAATACAACAACGGTCAAGATGGACGTGATACCTCGCGCCGCCGAACTTACGTGCTAATGGAGGAGACAGAGCCAAATGATCGCACAATGAGACAATTACAAATCATGGATAAGTGCTAAGGAAACAAACAAACAAGGTGCTAGGACCAGAACTGCTTTACTGGAGCGCCTCCTTCTGGTGACCTAAAAGTTATGGATTCAGTCTTAAGAAAAATTGGGCAAAGACCATTCCAGTTGGAGGGAGCAGTGAGCACAGAGCACTCGGCGATTTCACAGAGTGGAAAGAGAGCCGCAGTAGCTAGACTGGCCAATGAGAAGGAGAGAAATCAAGATGAGTTTAGTGAGAGAGCCAAGAGCTAAGTTCTGTAGGGCCTTGGGGGTCACGGCAAGGGGCTGGATTTTATAGGAGAGCCACTGATGGGTTTAAGCAGGGAGCAGTGATATGTCATTTATGTTACACAGACATTTACACCACTGTGTGGAGACTGGAAGGGAGGGTCCAGTCTCCAGGGACAAGTAAAGCCAACACGTCCTTTTCGAGAGAACTATCACAGCACCCAGGCAATAGGGTGAGGGGGAACAGGGTGGCGGCAGTGGAGATGGAGGGGTTGGAGATATACTTTAGAACAGAATTATCAGGGCTTCCTTCTTGATGAGAAAGGGGGCAGGGGTGGCACAAGGAGAGGAAACAAGATTTCTACTTGAATAACTGGGTCAGTGGTGTCATTTACTGAAACAGAGAAAACTGGGGTGGGGTTGGTTCTAGATACACTGCAGAGTGGTTTGAACTGAGATACCAAATAAGCAGTTGGACCTGGAGCTCAGAAGATGGTCTTGGTCGGCGAGGCAGCGATGATTACAGGGTGAGAGGCCAGAGGGAGGCTGAGGGAGGAAAGATCCTGGGAGGGGCAGGGCAGGGCAGCAGCCGCAGGAGGGGGTTAGGACGGGTGGGGTGGGGAGGGGACTCCGGGTTTAGGGACTTCTCAGACGAGAGACGAGGGCTGGAGAAGGGGGACCGGAGGGGAAGTCTGGCTCTGCCTGGATCTGATGAGGACGGAGCGGCGGTCGCCACGGGGAGCGTCGGCTGAGGGTCTACCGTGTGCCAGGCACCCTGCTCACCGTCTTCTGTACAACACGCAAAGCCCCGTAACCACCCTGTGAACCGATATTATCGTGACGACAATGCTGATGGTGACGGAACCCGAAGCTTGGAAAGGTGAAGCAATTTATAGGCTTCAGGGTTCTTGGGTGTTGGGCCTTGGGCATGAACCCGGGTTTGACTATCCAATGGTCATGGTCAAAAGTCTGCAATAAGGTTAAGACTGTACAGAAGTACAGAAAGACCTAAGAATACCGACGACACAACTTCCACACCATCTTCTCTGCTTCCACAGCCAGGTGCCCGGTTCAAGACTAACCTACCGTGGGACCTCCCTGGCAGTCCAGTGGTTAGGACTCTGCGTTCTCATTGCTGAGGGCCCGGGGTTCGATCCCTGGTCAGGGAACTAAGATGCCACAAGCCGTGCTGTACGGCGGGGCGGGGGGAGACTATCCTACCGTGGATGCCTTGCCGTCTCCCCCGCTCCAGAACCACCCAGGGTCAACAGTCGCCCTTTACTGCCCAAGTCAACCCTCCTCGTAACTGTGAATTCAAAGCCTAACCACGTATATTCCTTGATTTCCCTTCAAGAACTAAAGGAGACAAAATTATCACTTGCAGAAAATGAGAACACCTAACCTGCAAATAACTAAACAGCCAACAGAAAACCCATATGAACTAAAGGAAAGAGGCCGGCTAACAAACAGACTGATACCAACTCTTTCTTAATGAACCAGTCACAATCAAGCAGAAAACACAATGAAAAAAGCTGGTTAATAACTAAGCTAATAAACAGAGAACAAAGAAATCAGTAAAAATGGACAGGATTGATATTTTGAAAATGCCATAATATTGAGGGGACATAAAAGGAAAATTCGAATAAAAAGAGAGCCGTAATCATATCCCTGGATGGGAAGATTCCACGCCTTGTGCATGTCCCTTCTCTCCAAAGCAATATAAACATTTAATTCAGTTACAATGAAAACAGCAACAGACGTCTCAGGAACCTGCCAAATTATTGCAAGGCCACCAGGACTATCCCTATTTTGCAGATAAGGAAAGCAGGGCTTAGAGAGGTGAAGAGAGAGGGGAAGAAATGAACTATGTCTAAGGCAATCAGTGTGGAGGCACAAACAATCATCACCCGACATTTGCTGTTGCAGAGCTGTGTGTGTGTGTGCGCTCACGCATGTGCAGGAGATGAGGAAAGATTAGGTCACAGAGGGCCCTGAGTGTCGTCACAAGGAATCCAGGCAACGGAGAGTCTCCGAAAGGTTTCCTTGGACAGAAGTGCTGGTGAAGCGGAAGAGTTGGTGAAGGCAAATTCACATTTTTCCAAAGCGCGCCCTGGCTTCAGTGTGGAGGGTGGGTTGGGAGGGAGACAGGGAGATGGGTCAGGAAGCAACTGGAGGGATCCAGAGGATGCGAGGCAGCTGCAGGAAACGTGCATGGCTTTTCCACAGACACTCAGGAGGCAGAATCGACAGGGACGGGCATCAGACTGGATGCAGGGGGGCGGGAGGGAAGAGCCAGGAACGACTCCTGAGGATTTGGCTGGAAAAACTGAGCACTTGGTGGTCTTGCTCATCAAATTAGAAAAGAGAGAAAGAAGAGCGGGGCTGGAGAAGATCACGAGCCTGGTTCTGGACATCTTGGCTATTATTTCAAGCAAGTTTTGACAGCATAATATTTGCTTTTCTTCCACTGGGATTAGACAAAACTTGTCTGTTGGACTCGCCAGTCATTGGGGAAAATTTCCTATTTTGGTGGGGGGTTTGGAGGCAGACCGACAATCTACTTTAAGGATCGCAAATATGAAGCAGATACAGTCTGTTGGAGCGATTGTAACAGTGGTAAGAAAGGCTCAGGTATGGGTCTAGCAGAGACGGCTGGTAGAGCTCCACCCCCCTCCGCTGGCAAAGCCCTCTATGGGGTCCCGCCCACACCCGCATCAGAAACTAAGCCCCATGCTGCTTCCCCCTTTTCTCCCCTCTACCCCAAGACTCCCAGACATTTATTGTACGTTTTTGTACATTTAAGAATATTTCGGTTGGTACTTGATGATATTTTCTCACTATAATTCCTCCTCTTTGACATCCTAGGCTACACACATTCATTCCATTACATTCCTTCAAACATTACATTGTTTTAAAGCCTGGTAAGAAAGTTTTCAACAGGAAAGCATGTAATTGGAAGCTATCCTTTTTTTTAATTAATGAAAGTGTCTCCAGGTGTCTGTTTTATTAACATAACGATCCACCACATTTCCCTGATCCTTAGACTTAGCTGTTGATCACAGTGTGAAGAAAGGTCAGCCAGGGGCTTACCCAGTGGCGCAGTGGTTAAGAATCCACCTGCCAATGCAGGGGACACGGGTTCGAACCCTGGTCCGGGAAGATCCCACATGCCACGGAGCAACTAAGGCCGTGCGCCACAACTACTGAGCCTGCGCTCTAGAGCCCGCGAGCCACAACTACTGAAGCCTGCGTGCCTAGAGCCCGTGCTCCGCAACAAGAGAAGCCACTGCAATGAGAAGCCCGTGCACTCCAACAAAGAGTAGCCCCCGCTCGCCACAACTAGAGAAAGCCCGTGTGCAGCAACGAAGACCCAACGCAGCCAAAAATAAAATAAATTTATTAAAAAACAAACAAACAAACAAACAAAACAGGAAGAAAGGTCAGCCAGAGGAAAGCTGTTTTCTCTATTCCAAATGCCTCTGGCCAACTTCTCTGGCCAAGAAGAGCAGAGCTGAGATCCCCTGGCTCACCTGTGGCAGCCTACCCAGGTAAACAAGAGATTCAGAGAGGAAATAGCCAGGCAAGAGCTGAATGTGCAAATTCGAATACATGAAATGAGAAAGTAGCTTTATGGAGATGAATTTGTCTTTCTTTACCCAAATAAAGAACTGCATGTACTTAAGGGATGTCTAAGACACCAATCAGCACAGGCTGAAGCAAGAGAGCTTAGGTGCTTGATGCAGAAACTAGTTAGGGGTGACAGGGGATAGATAAGGTAGTCCAGGAAATCAGACAGGTATCCTCAATAGGGAAAAAGGGGTGCACAGTTAGACCCTCAAATGGAACGTGACCCCAGGCGATAAGCATCTGAGAGAATGTATTTTATGAAGCTCACATGACTGCCTGTAGTAACGTCTAAACCCGCTGCCATCAAATAATATCTTTTACTCTGACAAGAAGTTGTGGATAATGAGAAATGACTTTTCTTAAATGAAGGAGGTTTTTTCCTTTCGATCAATAGTCAACCTTCTGTGTTTGAAACAGAATTCTCAGAGTTTTCATTTCATGGTGTTAAAGTGTAAACGCAAGAAAAGTATTCACCAGACCAGCTTCAAATGTAGAGCTTTTACAATGGATAGAATATACGCTTTTCACTTCCTAAGCTTCAACTGTACTCATCTTTTAAAATTAAAAACGATATTCTTAAGCAACTAGATGTTTCCCACAACTTCTGTCTGTAGGGGTTACGGTTCCTTTTATTTTCTGGAATTATTTTATTAATCCAACACAAAATTATTATCATCTATTCAGCAAAGTCTGATGGAAACTGTAACCTGAATAGCATTCAAGGATTTTTCTTTTGAAGCGGAAAGCCAGCAATTACCGCACTGGAGAAGGCTATT